>NW_017731817.1:804724-828420 GCF_001890085.2 Hipposideros armiger | reverse complement strand
TCCAGAAAAATGAATAAAATGTAGAATTATTTCCCCCCGCCTTCTCTCTCTGCCCCCTCTCCTTCTCTCTCTCTCTGCCTCTGTGTCTCTCTCTCCCTCTCTCAATTGGTTGTCGCCCTCCCCCCAACCCCCCACCCCAGCTCTGGTCCTGCGTCTTTGGGTTTGGAGCCAAACGTGTTTCCTTTGTGTTTCTGGTCTGGGAGGCAGCAGCCAGCAGACGCTCCGATAACCACAGTCTGTGCTCCAGCTGGACCGCCCCTTGAGCTCAGGTTTTCAGTGACAGACTCCAGGGCAAACCTCCTCTAGATGTGGCCATGCCAACCCTTCCTGGGCTCTCTATTTGGATACAGCCAAATATTTTTGGCTTTTCTGTCTGAAACTTCACAAAATTACTCCCTTAGAGTCACCCAAAAATACTATTTCTTGTTCTGAAATAGCATCTTACACTCTCATCAGCATTTTTTCCCCTTTTTTCCTTTTCCTAGGCTGTAAATTCCCCAAAAGTCAGTGTCATAAACTGTGAGACCATTCTTAGAGGTGAGGAGGCCTCACCCCTCATTTGCTGAGGCTCCACTGCAGCCAGAAACAGGGAACCTTCCTCAGGGTCACTTTGAGGTGTCAAGGAGGGCAGCCCCAGGACATTGTGACCTCACAATGGGCCCAGCCTGTTCCCCCTTCCCCCACTGAAAGCCAACCTCGGGTCAGGTGGGGGTCTCAGCCCAAGGGAGGTGGGCCTCCCACCCTGCTCCCCCGTCACAGCTGTGGCCCCTTGTCCTCCACACACCTTGTCTCTGACCCATCCGACATAGCTGAGTCCTCTGTGGACTCTTTTGTGGCCTCGGAATAAAGCGTGGCTCCTTCGTAGAAGAGGCAGTCAGAAAAATAGACCAAGGGGAAATATTGGCCCCTGAAGACGCTCCAGGAGGGTTAAGCCAGTCCGGGCTTCTTATCTGGTGTTTCAAATATTTGTCCTGAGATCCCCCAGGGAGCAGTGTGGAGAGAGGCACCACCCACCCTGAAGCACAGGACTCGAGGCCGCCTCCTTCCTGGAACTATTTTATTGTTGAAGCTCCTCTGGGCCTCGCCTTTTCCTGGGGGGTCCCCGGGAAGGCCTTGAGGATACAGCTGGGCATCCCTGCTGCCCCAGAGCTGCCCGGAGGGCCAAGCCGGGAGAGGCGTCCTCACTGCACTGAGGAGGCCCCGGGGCTGGCCCAGAACTCAGGGACAGCTGTGTGCCTGGGCCACACGGTCCCGCAGACTCGGGAGAGGCTGCTGTGGGGTCGTGAAGGGCTGCCTCGCACCTTTGTCTCACGGGTCTTCACTCCCCGGGCTGCTTCTCGGTGAGTTCAGGAGGGTGAGGATGGATAGAACACAGGTGAGAAAACTGGGGAGCAGCAGGGTTCTGTCCAAAGTCAAGTCACAGCCGTTCACCCACCACCCCAGCCCGTTACAGCCCATGTGGAAGGCTGGATCCCCTCTCATGGCCTCGCTGGGCACTGGCAGAACGACTCTAGGGCCTCAGGGAGAGCTTGGCTACACCGGGACTCAAGGTCCCTCGAAATTCACAGAACTGAAGTGTTACATAGAGCCTTTTGTTCATTTCCCCAAATGGACTGTTGTTGCATCTCAGTAGACAAACAACACATACTTAGCTTCTGACAGAAAAAGACTATGTTTCAACTAGAGCATAAGAATGTTTCTTAGAGCAACAGGGAGGCATGTATGTGTTGGGGACATGTTCTCCTGGATCCTAATGATTTGGGTGTGCTCCTCTCAGGCTCCAGAAGAAACCCGAATTCCATGGAGACAGGTCCCAAGGTCTCCTAGGACCTCTCCCCTGTTTTGACAGGAGGGTGTTCAGTGCCATCTCTATTTGCGGAAGAATCCTTTAGTTCTCTGTGTCACCCACACTCTCAAACACTTCCACCAGTTTAATGAAGGGGAAAACCCAAACCAGTGATGATATACAGAACTCCATTACAACCCCCACCCCCACACTCCAAAACAAAGCTCATTTGGCGTTTTATTTTAAACAACTCATCCAGTTGTTGCTTTACTGCACATTAGAATCACCCGCGGAATTTAAAATAATCCTGGGCTTTGGGACTCAGACACCAGTAATGTTTTGTTTTGTTTTTAACTCTCCAGATGATTCTAAAGTGCAACCGAACTGAGAACCAGTGATCTGGACCAGGGCTGTCTCAGACTTCAGTGTACCTTTGAGTCACCTGGAGGCCCTGGTAAAATGGAGGCTGCTTCAGGAGGCCTGGGTTGGGACTCTGGAGTCTGTGGTTCTCCCACACATCAAGGTGATGCTCATGCTGCTGGTCTGTGCACCACACCTTAAACAGACATAGCCAAGGTGTACTTGTTTCCCTCCAATGCCAAGGGGCTTGGGGGGATGGAAAATATCCACGGCATCTTAGGCAAAAATAGGCTTGGGAAAGGGAGAAAGCTCCTTTGATTGTAGAACTGCCACCCGTTGTTAAGACATGATTTCTAAGCTTCTGACATAGATGGGGCTGATGACAATTGTTTAGGGAAGGATCTGGACTTCCATAATCTAGAATGTTCCAGGCGAAAGGGACCTGGAAGATCATGGGGGTTGGTGATTTCCAACCCTAGCTGATTGTCAGAATCGCCCAGGAAAATGGTCTAAAAATTCAGATTTCTGGGGCCACTGGAATAGCCATTCATTCAGCATATTTTTAGGTAACCAATTTGGGAGCCGCTGACCTTGTCCGCCCCAGCCCACCTCCTGCTGCTCACATAGACATGGTGTATATAAGAGGAAGCTGGCTCAGGCATGGGCTTGTCAAAAAGAAACGTGGGTGAGTGACAGGCAGACCTTCAACCAGGTCACAAACATTAGGGACCCTGATTCTAGCTAATAAATTCAAGTTAGGTGTCTGCGTTTGCCTTCCTGAGCTGCCAGGCTAATTTTATGAGACAGTAAAGACAACAGTCGAGTGAGTGTACGGATAGCTAATAAAAAGGGTGGCTTGGCCCAACCAGAGGACAAGGAGAGTCTGTGCTTGTCCAGGTTGCCATACCCACGTGTGGAAGAGGGACCTGACACCCCCTCTGGGCTGCCTGCCCGTTCTGTGTTACTGGGTGCTGCCCAAGTCATGGCTTCCTGTCTTTGTACAGCCCTCCTGGCATCCTTAGGTCCCTTCAAAGACAGAGATTTTTAGAGCCTCATGACAAGCACAGCCACAGTCCTAGCCAATGAGTGGAAATATTCCTGCCTGCCTCGCTGGGACTTCCTACAGCCTGACGCTCCAGTTCTATACGCCTGTGTCACATCGGCTCCATTCACAAAGACAACATGGGACAGACTGACTATTCCAAATCTGCTTATTCTCAGGACCCAGAACTGGTCCTTGGGTGCCCCACTCCCCCATACACACACCAATATAAACTGAAAACACTGCCTGAGTGGGTCAAAGAGATCATGCCATAATTAACCATGTTTTTTTGTTTTGTTTTGTTTTGTTTTGTTTTGTTTTGTTTTTTCCTTTTCCAAACCAATAGACTTTCCCCTTTATGGATGCTGGATTTTTTCTTTTGTTAAATTAGGCATAAATATTTGATTTTAAGTCTTAATCTATATTCAATCATTCAGTCACATATTTATTTCCTGAGCCCTTACATTGTATTAGTAAACACCACATATTTCTGTATGTTTTAATTCCACTATCCTGTTGGGTAGATATGATTGTCTCCGTTTTACATATAAGGAATCTGAAGTTTAGATAGAGATTGTGAGTGACTCATTCAAGGTCACACAACCATAAAGCCATTTAACTGAGGTTTGAACCCAGATCTCTCTGATCCCCAAATACCTTTTCCTTCCCCCAAACCAGACTGTCCCCAAGCAAGTCTCTTTCATTTTATGAGACTGAGGAAGGCTGTTAATTGCAATTTTTTTATTAAAGTTTTTTTTAATGATAAAGACATGATAAAGCCAAAAAACCCCAAACATACCACCAATAACCGAAAGTAGTTTCAACACATAACAACTCAGTATTCATAATTTACTAGCTCACTCCCACATCAGTAAGTTAAAATTTGTATATGGTGTTTCCCCTGCCTCTCCAGTCTAAATCAGGGCCGCCTTCCATCACAGCACAGCCCATTATTTCTCCTTCCCCTGCGTGTCCCCCACGTAACACGTACCAGATGCTTGCTCTGTGCAGATACTGTGCCACATGACACCGATTTAGGGAGGGACAAACAGCAGCATGACACGAGTTATCTGCCTCACATCTCTTTTGGAGCGATTTCTACTACTTCCAGCTTGTGGCTAGTTCTTTAAAATAAACTTTTTAAAATTTTGGAATAGTTTTAGATTTAACAGAGCAGTTACAAAGACAACACAGAAAGTTCTTACCCAGTTCCCCTCATGTTAACATCTACATCACTGAGGTTAATTATAACATCATTTTAGAAGCGGTTAGCTTTTCCTTCCCTGTGGAGTGTGGATGACCATTGGTGTGGAGCCTTGGCCTTGTTGACCCCTCTGGGACTCAGTTTTCTCAGTAAGATGGCCTTTGCCAGCATTTCTTGAGAGGATTAAAGGAGCCCGGGACTGTGAAAACCCCCAGGATGGTGCCCGGCACACTGCTGACTTTGAACCTCTGTAATCAGCCTGGAAGCAAAAGTTTCCATCAAGCTGTGTTTAAAACAGGCCTGGGGGCTGAGCCATACCTTAGCTAGTGTGTCTCTAATATACTCTGCGTGCTTGCCTTCCTCCTCCTCCTCCTCTCCTCCTCCCCCAATAAATCCTGTCTGACGAATTCAGGCCAAGGGCAGTTGTTCTCAACAGAAAGACTGCTGTTCCAGGTCGCATCTTTCAAAGTCGTCGGCCGAGCCAGGTGGTCCCAGCCAAGCCAGGATGGACACTGATGGACGGCCCATGCACCCTGAATGCCTAAGTGGCAGACAAACGCTGAACCTGAAGAGATTGCCCAGGCGGCACAGTGTTGAAACCATGTCCAGCTGGGTGGTGTTAATGGTAGTGAGAGGAAGGTGGGGTGGGGGTGGGGGGGGTGAGGCAGAGCGAGAAGGAGAGAAAACAGACGTAATTAGAAAATTTGGGCTCTAGACATTTTCCTCCCCCTCCTTCCTGCTTTATTTTATGTCCCCTGAGCTAGACGCCAAGCTGGCACACATGTTTTCAGAAATGAATAGGACACTTGAAAGTTACAGAATTAAATTGACACTCTTGGTGACCGAGGTTGCTGGTGCCTGCTCTCTCACAGATGCCCTCTGAGAGAGGCGCCTCCTCTGGGCACAGCTCGTCTCGCCCACCATGCCTTGGAAGCTAGCAGATGCCTGAAGAGAGCATGACCGGGGCTGTGCCTGGGGAGTGAGTCTTCTCTTTAAAGCATTCTTCCATGTTTATACAAGTCCATTAAGAAGATTCCACTCAAAATGAGTACTTGCTAAAACCTTTTAAGAACAACTGTCTATATTCCTTAATTAGCACAAGAGAACTTGAAATAAAATGTTTACACCCTGTTATTATTTTTTTTGTCTTTTTCTTTCTTTTTCTTTTTACAGAGAACAAGGTTGTCCTTTAATGCCAGGCTTTCCTTGCGTGCCCAGTTTTTTAATTGGACCACTCCCTGCACTTCAGGTCTTTGGCTGCAAGACCATGTGAGTGGAGGAAGTTGGGGGTGTCTCCTCCTCAGCCAGGCTAAGCAGACAGCCAGACATTGTAGTAATGCTGCTCAAGTAGAGAGTGAAAGGAATCACACACAGCCACCTTCGGAAGCAGAGAACAGGAGCCAAAGGTTACACACCTGAGTTTTGAAGAGAATTATGGCTAATTTGGAAAATTATCATGTATGGAAGGTTCTAGAAATCTAGGTCTTTTTCCCCCCACACATTAAATAAAGTTTGAAGTAAGTTGAGCTTTGTCATAACCAAGATGTTTCTACCTTTTACCTGTTGAGAGTTGACCTATACTCCAAAATGAGATATAGAAAACATAGGTGTTTCTTGGCATACCTACCAGGATGTAGGAAAGGGCTTTGCACTTTATTCGCAAGTTGCAGAACACTAACTTTGGAGCCTGTTTCTTCTTTCTTTCTGGGCAGATGCAAACTCTTGTCAGCAAGATCTCCTGTCTGCACTATCCTCCCTCCTTCCTCTTTTATCTTCATGTTACCCTGCTTTTGCCCTTTCTTCTCTGGAAGGTCCAGAGTTCTGCAGAGAAGAGAGAAAAGGGAGGAAATGGTCAAGGGTCAAGTTTCATGGAAGAAAAAAGACTTTAGCAAGAACAGCTTTGGCCTAGGTCACCACACTGCGTTACCGCCCTCGTGCAGGGCAGCAATTAATTTCAATCCCCTCAGTTCTGTGAAATGAAAACATTTGGGTAGATGTTTAAAAAGCTCCTTCTAGGCTTTTCTTCAATCAACATGAGTCCCAGCTTCTTTTATTCACCGTTCCTTAACAATACAAAAAGTTGGCATCCTCAGCTACTTGAGGTTGCTGGGCGCTCAGTGGACGTGGACATTTAACACCCAATATTGTCTGTTAACATCACTTCGTGAGACCATTTGGGAAGGACCTTCACATTTCAAACAAAATATCTGAGTTCATCAGGTCTCATGCAAAAGACCTGGGTGGAGCTGTCTGTGTGTAGGTAGATTAGCGCTGCAGCTTAATAGAAAGTAGGAACCATTCTAGATGCTTAAAAAATAAGTCAACATGGGTGACCCTTGAAGACATGCTAAATAAAATAAGCCAGACACAAAAGGATGAATATTGTGTGATTCCATTTACACGAGGTACCCAGAAGGCAAATTTAGAGACAGAGTAGAATGGTTGTTACCAGAGGGTGGGCGGAGGAGAACAGGTGTTGCCTTGCAGCTGCCGCTCGAATGCTCCTGCGCACTGATCGTTTGAAGACATAAGGAAGTGTCTTGGAATGCTGAGACCCGAGGGAATGATCTCAGTAAAACTTCCATATCCGGTGGTCTGGGAATGCTGAGGCCATCCCGGGGATCATACATATGTGTGAAAGCACAACTAGTGCTTGATCACAATGAGTTTTGGTGAAGCAGCTGCCGGTCTAATCGAATCAATTAACTGGGCATAGATATTCAAATTGACTTCTTTGTGACCGTTGTAAATAAAAGTTATTCACCCACCAGGATCAGGGTTTGCTCTCTCTGTCTGCAGAGACGAGACCCCTGGCCCGCGGAAACTCTATTTTGACTCTTGTGATTTCTTAACCTGTCGCCGCCCCTCCTCGAGCTTCCCAGCCCTTGTCACGCGGGACGTGATATCTGGCGCCTTAACGTGGGACCTCGAAGAGGGAGAGTGAGATTCCTAGTCTAAGAATAAAGGTTTAACGGCGATAGGGCCCGAGGGAGGAGTCGCAGCAACTACCAGATAAAGAGGTAGGGAATATCCCAGGGAATTTAACCAGGGCAAACGGGAATTTACTAAAAAACTTCTGTGTGAAAGAGTGTGAATGTGTGAGTGATTGATTACAGCTTCACGGTGTTAACCACGAAGCTTGAGTGGGCCCCCACCTGCGGTTCCGTAGTCGCGTGGAAAACGGCATAAGGGCAATTTGGCTGAAAAGTCAGCCTGGCCTGGGGCTTGCACAGGCACGCCTTTGTCAAGACGGACTGAAATTCTCGCGAGGGAAGCGGCCAGAGGGGCATCTGAATGAAATTTGAGTGATAAGGCTTACTTTATTCTTGTTACTAACATGGGAAACGCTGAGAGCCAAGACAGACCTTATATTTATCTGCTCAAACAGCTTCTTAAAGCTGGGGAGCTCGAATTTCAGACCAGAGATTAGAAGAGCTCTTAAGGGTGATTGCAACTTATTGTTCCTGGTCACTTAATTTAGGAATAGTAGACTTGAAAGCATGGGAGGAAATCGGTGATGAACTCTGTGACGTACAGTATTTAGGCGTTCCTCTCCCGGCAACAATTTGGATGACTTGGCGGATAGTCCGGTCAGTTTTAGAGCCTTTACAAACAGACGTGCAAGGTGGAGAGGAGGACGAGGCAGAAGGCTATAATTTGCCTTCAGTCCGTTTAGTTCCGCCTCCGCCGCCGCCAGCTATGGCGAGGGAGAGGGGACACTCCAGGCGCAGGAGGAAAGTGTTCATCCTTTCCTCCCCGCTGCTCGCCCCCTCCCCCTCCTAGGAGAGATTCACAGACGCAGCTTTCCGCAGTAGAAAGAGCCATCCAGCAGGCGTGTCTGGAGGGCGATTTGGAAGCTTTTGCTTTTCCTGTTAGACTTCATGAGCGTGTTGCTCCTGGTACAGATCCTCGAAACCCAAACGGGGTTTATGAACCTCAGGTATGAGGCTTTTCCTTTTAAGATATTGAAAGAATTAAAACTTGCTGTAATTCAGTACAGTCCTACTTCGCCATTCACCCTAGGCATAATTCGTAATTTGGCTGATGGAAATCGTTTAATTCCTATAGATTGGCGTACAATGGCTCAGACATGCCTTTCGCCAGCTTAATTTTTACAATTTAAAACTTGGTGGACAGATGGAGCGGAAACCCAGAGTAGATACAACCAGTCACCTAATATTGCTATTTCTCAAGATGAGCTCCTAGGGACGAATAACTGGGAAAGCACTTGGAATCAGCTAGTTATGGATGATCAGACTATAGCTCAAAAAGGATTTGCTTAAATGCATGGGAAAAAATAGAAACAGATGGTCAGACTCCCAAGTCTTTTCAAAAAATCCTGCAAGGTCCAACTGAATCCTATACAGAATTTGTAGCCCGCTTGCAAGATGCAATAAGGAAGCAGGTAACTAATTTGCAAGCAGCTGAAATCATTCAACAAATCCTTGCCTTTGATAATGCAAATGATGATTGTAAAAAGGCTATTGGGCCAATGAAAGGAAAGACGGATCTGTCAGGTTATATTCGCTTATGTCAAGGAGTAAGAACAGAGCAATGTAAGGCTGTAATGTTAGCTCAGGCAATGGCAGGAATAGAAATCGGACAGAATAAATTCCCAGGAAGTTGTTATAATTGTGGGAAATCTGATCATACAAGAAATGGGGAGTTGGAGTTTAATGGGGACAGAATTTCAGTTTAGGAAGATAAAGTTCTGGAGTGATGGTGGTGATGATTACACACAATGTGAATGTACTAAATGTCACAGAACTACACTTAAAAATGGTAAATGGTTGGAGTGTGACCGGGTAACTCAGTTGGTTAGATCATGGTGCTGATAAGCTGATAATACAAAGGTTGCTGGTTCGATCCCCGCATGGGTCACTGTGAGCTGTGCCCTTTCTAAAAGAGGCAACTATGCCAATGTAGCATGAAAGCAATGTGTAACCAATGAGCATGGATGTTTCCCAATAAAAGTAAAAAAAAAAAAAAGTAAATGGTTAAAATGGTAAATTTTATGGTACATATATATAAAATATGTATTTTATATATATCCATAGTTAAAAGAAAATAAATGTATAAGTCAAAAGGATTCTTATGGTTTACTTATGACTATATGTTTGTTAAAAAATTAAATACAGAGAAGTATAAAAATCAAATTAAAATAATACAGTATTCACCAGCCAGATTTAGCTACAATTATGATTTCTATACAATCTTTTTCCTTTGCATCTATTTATGGATGTAATGCATAAAAGCTCAAATCTTTGAGTTCAGACTGTATAAGCAGTTTGTTCATTTTATTTTTTTCATTTATGAGCATTTTCCAAGTGATTAAAATTTATTCGGGAGCATAATTGTGATGGTTACATACTAGTTCAGGCACGCTGTAATTTATTCAGGCCTCCTTCAGTTTCTGGACATTTAGGTGTTTTCAATTTTTTACTTTTTAAATAACATTAAAGTATTCATCGTAACTCGCTTTTATCTGCCTCTGAAGATTTCCTTAGGACAGCTTCCTGGAAACAATACTAGGGCAGGTTATATATTTGAAAAGCTTTTTACCGTGTGTGTGTGTGTGTGTGTGTGTGTGTGTGTGTGTGTGTGTTTTCAAACTAGTTTCAGAAGCCCTTTACCTGTTCCTTTGGGGATGGTTTGAAGCACCTGTAATCTCATCCTCTTTTGGTTGTTGCTGGCTGAGCGGGCCTCAGGTTCCTGTCTCCTGAAAACTTTCTTTAAGGAAGATATGTTTGAACTCTGGTCATCCCTTAGGCCAAACCTAGATGTCTGAGCAAAAGAGGTCTGTTGGTCAAAACCGAATTAGACAGTGTCTGGGGTTTTGTTAGTATAAACATGGCTCGTATCACACTGAAAAGGTGTGAGGTTACGGTTAAGCTCCCCCACACCCCTACCCCCAGCTCAGCATCCCGGCTTAGTCCTGGCTGCTACTGATTCATTAGACACACTTCCTGCTTTGAAGGCGCTAGGAAAGTGAAACCATGCTGAGCTTCCGTGGCTGCTGGCACACAAGTGGTTAAACGTAGCCTGGGTAACACTGACCTTGGGCTCCTCGGCACACGTGTCACTCACTCCTAAGTAACACACACAGACCCACCCTAGTAGAGAAAACTGGAATCTCTGATCCCCAGGCAATTTTTGGTTTTGGAAGTTCTTGAGGCTTTTCTTTAGAGTCTGCTGACTCTTTCTCAACACCTTTGCCCCACTTGTCCTGCATAACTCCCTTCCACTCTTTAGATCTCAGTTGAAATGTGAGTTTCCCATGGAAGCTTTTGCCACCATCTCAAACTAGCTCAGCACCCCTAATGTGCTTTTTCCCACAGTGCTCTTTAACAAATTATAATACTAATTCAGGTAATCTTTTGATTAGTGTATCATTTCATGTTTTCATTCAATAAATATTTTTTAAGTGCCTCCATGTGCCAGAAACTATACTATTTGCTGAGATTACAGAGGTGAGCCTCCTTTCCTTGTTCAGCTTATAGTCCAGGGGGAAATAAACAAATAAAAATTGGGTTACAATTTTCAATGTGTTGTAAAGAGAATGAAGCAGGTCCCATGACAAAGATTGGTGGAGGGCCCCAATCAGACAGAGAGATCGTGAAGGCCATCTTAAAGACTGGAAGAGTGATAGGAGCCTCTTATGCCAAGAACCAAGAAGAAAGAGGGAAGTATGTGAAGGTATAAAATCTGGAGTGTTGGGGGAGCTCGAGGAACTGAAAGGCATGGAGAGAGTGTTGTGTGTTAGCAGAGAGGGATACTAGATGGGGGAGAAAATGTGGACAGGGCCAGAGTGGGAAGGAGGAGAGAGACATGGAACCAGCTCAATACGGCTGAGACACACAAAAGTAACCATTGGAGTTGATAATGTAGAGGTCGGTGGTGACCTTAGCAGTGTATTCCAGCAGCAGCTAGATTGCAGTAGGTTGAAGAGAAAATGGGTGGTGAGGAATTATAAAGTGTGTGCATAAGAAGGAAAGTTTGGGCTGTGCAGGGAAATAGAAAAATTGGGTGGATGGAATGAGATAAGAAGGGCCAAGGAAGGGATTGAAGTTGCTTTTCCTGATTTTCTTTTCTTATTTTTATTTTTTATTTTTTTTGGATGGGAGATAGTCAAGCATATTTATGAGCTGTGGGGATGACTCAGTGGGGAGAGAGACAGTTATAATGCTCAGAGAGGCAATAAATAGAGAGCTAAGTCCTTGAGAAGATAAGATGGGATGGTATCCAGAACAGAGATAAAGACTGTTATAGGAGAAGCACCACCTCATCAATTTTTTAACACTTTATTATGAAAATTTTCAAACATATGAAAGTAGAGAGAACATGAAACCCCAGGTACCCATCACTCCAGCTTCAACACATGGCCAGTGGTGTTTTATCTATAATCCTACCTAATTTATTACCCCTTTCCCAGATTTTTTGGGAAACAAATCCAAGACCCACTAACATTTCACCCATAAAGACATGAGTAGTATCCCTAAAAGTCATGGCTTTTAAAAAATCACAACAAAACTCTTGAGGAATAGAGTGAAGAAATAAAATAAAATTGCTATAGTCAAGCTGCGAAATTACTAAAATCAAGGAGGTAGGAGTATGAGGAAATGATTTTATTCTTGTTCTAACTAGCCTGGAAACCTAAACTTTTGAACTTTCCAGTCCTGCATCAATACATCAAATTTCTACATAACCCTGTGATTACCCCTTGAAGGACTAAGGAAAGAATGTTCACATATGCAGACTGCCTGACATTTAGTATTCAGACCATGGGCCATCTAGAGGATTATCACTAGCACCAATCCAGAGGCTAGGAATACTGAACTGATTCTTCTCAAGAATATACTTTTTACTGTAAAAAAGCTCAGCTTTTCTTTCTTCTTTGGAAAATTCTGGGTAATTCCTCATTGTGTTTCCAGTTTGCAAACCCTAAGACCCATAAATAAATCTTTTTTTATTTCTAGTTAAAGCTTTCAGGCTCTTTTTTAGTTCATTCAACACTATAATCAGACTAAAAACTTAGGAATTTCTTAACATCATCAAATATCCAGTCAGTGTTCAAATTTTCCTGATTGTTTATTATATGATATTATTTTTCACAGGAGGCTTCAAATCAAAACCAAAATAAAGTGCACACACAGAATTTGGCTGATATGCTTTTTAAAGTCTCTTTTAATCTATAGGTTCTCCTTCCTTTTCTCCCTTAACATTAGTGAAGAAATGAGGTCTTTGTTTCTATAGAGTTCCTCACATCCTGGATTTTGCTGATTGCATATCCAAGGTGTCATTTAACACAGTCTTTTCTCTCTTTTAAATCCTCTAAACTGTTAGTTCTCATCTTGTATCTAAAGGCTTGTTCAGATTCAGGTCTGATTTTTCCGTTTGTTTGTTTGGAGGGAGGGAGAGGCAAGAACACCTCACAGACAGTGCTGTGTCCTTCTATTGCCCACATCCAGAGGTACCATGATACTTGGTTGTTCTGTGACTTGGGATGTTAAGATTAGTCCATGAGGGGCAGACCGAGTGGCTCAGTTGGTCAGTTCGATTCTCACATGGTCCAGTGAGCTGTGCCCGAGCTGAGCTGATGCTGAGCTGCCAACTGGCAGCAGGATGTCTCAGGTGGTGAGAGCACGTGCTCCTAACAACAAGGTTCCCAGTTGGACTCCCGCATGGGATGGTGGGCTGTGCCTCCCCTCAACTAAGATTGAAGGACAACAACTTGGCTGTTTCCCTTCCCCAATTTCCCAACACTGTTTCCCTCCCCCAATTCCCCAATAAAATCTTTAAAAAAAAAAAAAAGATTAGTCCATGGGTTTGGTGTTGTCATCTTGCTCCACTCACTTATAAGGTTCTTCATCAGCTTTTTTTAATGGTCTTAGCGGTTACTGATGACCACTGCTTAGGTCCATTATTTCATTAGGAGTTACAAAATAATGTTATTATCATCCTATCATTCTGTTACTGGTTGAATAATCCACGCTCCCCCCTCAAAAAAAAAATTTACATGTTGAAACCCTAACCCCCAGTGTCTCAGAGTAGGGCCTTGTTTGGAAATAGGGTTGCTGCAGATGAAATCCATGAAGATGACATCATACTGGAGTGAGGTGAACCTCTTAGCCCATGTGGCTGGTGTCCTTAAAGAATGTTGAAATTTGGACACACACAGGCACACACACACACACAGGGAGAACACCATGTGAAGACTGAAATTATGCTGCTACAAGCCAAGGAACTACCAGAAGCTGGAGAGAAGCCTGCAACAGACCCTTCCCTGTTGCCTTCAGAGGGAGCCCATTCTACTGATACCAATATCTTATACCTCCAGTTTCCAGACTGTGAGACAATAAATTTCTGTTGTGTAAGGTACTCAGATCCTGGTACAGGTACTTTGTTACAGCAGCCCTAGGAAACTAATACACATTTCTTCTGCAGTTCATGATGGGGGTTCTTAAAGAGAGAGGAAAAGACTTTCCCTCATCCTCTTTTCCAAAATTGCAGATTAGGTAAACTCTATGCCTACTGCACTCCAAAATCACACCAAAATTACAAATAATTATAGAATAATCAACCTCAAGAATCATCTGAAGACCAGCTGAACAGAACCCCTATAACTAAGGCTATAAAGAAGAGGCCACATTGAGACTGGTAGGAAGGACAGAGAAGTGAAACGAACTGACACCAAATCCACAGATAGTGGTTGAACACTGGGAGGGACATACGGTGGCAGAGGTCCCCCTGGGAGAGGGAAGTTTCCCAACACCACGCCGGGTTCCCCAGCCCAGGGGTCCTGTGCCAAGAAAAGGAGTTCCCCCAACATCTGGCAGTGAAAATCAGTGAGGACTGTTCATCCGGCCCGGTAAGGCGGAAGGTGGCTGGAAGCCCAGATGTACTCTTAAAGGATTTGTACACAGACTCACTTGCTTGCAAACACTAACCTGGTCTCCAGTGGAGGGGTGGAAACTCGAAAGGCACCAAAGACATACTGGAAAAGACTGAGTTGTGTGGCTTCAGAGTGAGGGCTGGAGGGACAGCAGCCATTGCCCCAGTGCAAAGCCTGCCTCATGTATAACCTATGGGGAAGGCCGCCATCTTTTTTATGTTCAGACCTCCCCAAAGGACCAAATCTGAGACTGCACTGGTCTGGTAAAATCTGTGTGTGCACACCACCTTGGTGACACCCTGGGTCCCCACCCTGCACAAGCTAGTATTGCATCTCCTGGGGCATTCTCAGCTACTGAGCAGGTGTCCCCACCCCACAAGCTAGGGAAGCCTTTTACAGCAGCAGACGGCCTGAGGTGGCCCTGGAAAATTTTGATGGTGGACAGTGAGCCACAACCTGCTTTGCAGCCTCTTTTGGGCAGCTTTCAGACCTGCCACCTGAGGTGAGCAGCTGTTGGCCTCAATGTTCTCAGGGCATTTTTGCAAAATGGTTACAGGCACACTACCAGTGTGAGAACCAAAACTGCATTAACTCTGTAAAAACCACCACCCACACCCCATATCTCCCTGGAACCCTGCCCTGTCCACCTAGAGCTACATTGCCGGGGGCATTTTAGGCACCTGGGTGGCTGGCACTGTCCCACAAGCTGCAGAAGCCTTTTGTAGAAGCAGACAGTCGGCAGCAGCCCGAGGACTTTTGGTGGTGGACAGTGAGCCGTAACTTGAGCCACAGCCTCTCATGGGTGGCTATTGGGAACCTGCAGGCCTAAGGCAAGTGGTGGCTGGCTGCGGTGTTCTCGGGGCATTTTGCAAAGTAGTCATAGGCCAGGCACTGGCGCAAGAACTGAATCTGCATTAGACTTGTAAAACCACTGGCCACACTTCATGGCTCCCTGGAACAACCCCCATCCCTACTCCCCCACACCCCCAAGCTAGAGGTGCATCAATACTGTGTCAACTCTCTCAATACTGTGTCAACCAGCCAAGTTCCCACATCTAAGGAGGCTCTTTTAATGGCTGAGCCTTCCAGGCAGCCAGCAGTGGCAACAGGCCTAGGGGGCCCTGAGCCTTTTGCTAAGCTGCCCCAAGGCAGCCAGCCTTGGTTCACAGAAAAGCTGCCGCCCCCTTGCCTCCAGGTCCAGCAGGCAGCAGCCAACTACATATAGCTTTGTGGCTCTTACCAAGTAGCCACAGGCTGGTCACAGGCAAGACTGAAATTGACCTTCATGGGAGCCCCTCCCAAGAGATATCAGAAACAACATACCCAAAGGCCACCTTCAGACCACACCAGAGCACTACCTGGTTAGCTCCACAAGTGTCACATTCAAGGGGTGGTCTCGATAGGCACAAGAGCTTGCCAGGGAAAATCCCCATCTGAGGGATCCCCACACAATAGCTCATACACTGTGGGAGTAGCCAATCCTCACATTCAGCCAGCCTGGCAGTCAGTCCCACCCACTGACATACCAAAAGCAATTAATGCTCAACTCCAACAGGGGAACACATACAATACACTCAAAGGACATTCCTGGAACACACACACAAAAGATCAGGGAGATGTACCATTGGACCAAACAAAACACACACTACATAAGGCCACCTGGCAAAGACAGAAACATAGGAGACCTACCTAATGCATAAAAGCAAGCACACAGAGGGAGTCAGAATGAAGAAATAAAAAAGTATGTCCCAAACTAAAGAACAGGAGAAACCTGCAGAAATAGAACTAAATGAAATGGAGGCAGCCAACCTATAAGATACAGAGTTCAAAACAATGGTTATAAGAATGCTTAAGGAACTTAGTGAGAATTTCAGCAAAGTGATAGTAAGCATAAAGAAGGACATAGAAACCATAAAAAAAGAATGAGTCAGAAATAAAGAATACAATAACTGAAATGAAGAATACACTAGAAGGAATTAACAGCAGATTAGATAAAGTAGAAGACTGAATCAACAATTTGGAAGACAAGGTAGTAGAAAACACCCAATCAGAACAGCAAAAGGAAAAAAGAATAAAAAGAAAAAAAACCAAAGATAGTTTAAGGGACCTGTGGGACAACATTAAGCATAACAACATTTGCATCATAGGAATACCAGAAGGAGAAGGTAGAAAGCAAGGGACTGAGAACATATTTGAAGTAATAATGACTGAAAATTTCCCTAACATGGGGAAGGGAACAGACATACAAGCCCAGGAAGTGCAGAGGGCCCCCAACAAGATGAACCAAAACAAGCCCACAACAAAACACATCATAATTAAAATGCTGAAGGTTAAAGACAAAGAGAGAATCCTAAAATCAGCAACAAAGACAACTAGTTACTTACAAGGGAGCTTCCATAAGACTGTCAGTTGATTTCTCTACAGAAAATTTGCAGGCCAGAAGGGAGTGGCAGGAAATATTCAAAGTAATGAAATACTAGGGCCTACAAGCAAGACTACTCTACCCAGCAAGGCTATCATTTAAAATTGAAGGAGCGATAAAGAGCTTCCCAGACAAGAAAAAGCTAAAGGAATTCATTACTGCCAAGCCAGTATTACAAGAAATGTTAAAAAGTACTCCTTTAAGCAGAAGAAAGTACACAAACAAACAAACGAAGATCAAAAATATGAATAATAAAATGGCAATAACTATGTACCTATAATAATCACTTCAAATGTAAATGGATTAAATGCTTCAATCAAAAGACATAGGGCAGCTGAATCAATAAGAAAATAAGACCCATGCATATGCTGCCTATAAGAGACTCACTTCAGATCGAGAGACACACATAGGCTGAAAGTAAAAGGATGAAAAAAGATATTTCATGCAAATGGAAATGAGAAAAAAAGCTGAAGTAGCAATACTTATATCAGATAAAGTAGACTTTAAAAAGAAGATTATAATAAGAGACAAAAAAGGGACATTACATAATAACAAAGAGATAAGTCCAACAGGAGGACATCACCCTAGTAAATATTTATGTACCCAACATAGGACCACCTAAATATATAAAACAAACATTGACTGACATATAAAACAAACATTGACTGACATAAAGGCAGAAATCAGCAGGATCACAACCATAGTAGGGGACTTTTAACACCCTCCAACACAAATGGACAGATCCTTCAGACAGAAAATCAATCCTGAAACAGCACCCCTAAATAACTCACTAGACCAGATGGATTTAATTGATGTTTTTAGAGCATTTCACACCAAAGCAGCAGAATATATATTCTTTTCAAGTGCATATGGAACATTTGCCAAGATAGAACACGTGTTAGGCCATAAAACACGTGTCAATAAATTTAAGAAGTTTGAAATCACATCAAACATCTTTTCTGACCACAATGGTATAAAACTAGAAATCACTTATAAGAGAAAAACTGAAAAACACACAAATACAGGGAGGCTGAATAACATGCTGCTAAATAGCGACTGGGTCAACAATGAGATCAAGGAAGAAATCAAAAGTTATCTCAAGACAAACAAAAATGAAAACACAGCAACCCAAAATCTATGAGACACAGTGAAAGCAGTCCTAAGAGGAAAATTCATAGCAATATAAGCCTACCTCAAGAAACAAGAAAAATCTGAAATAAACAGTCTAACTTTACACCTAGGGGAACTGGACAAAGAACAGCAAACAAAGCCCAAAGTGAGTACAAGGAAAGAAATAATAAAGATCAGAGCAGAAATAAAAGAAATAGAGACTAAAAAACAACTATGAAGATCAATGAAACCAAGAGCTGGTTTTTTGTAAAAATAACCAAAATTGACAGACTCATCAAGAAAAAAAAAAAGAGGACCCAAATAAATAAAATCAGAAACGAAAGAGAAAAAGTGACAACAGACACCACAGGAATACAAAAAATTTAAGAAAATACTATGAGTAACTATATGCCAACAAATTGGACAATCTGGAAGAAATGGATAAATTCTTAGAAGTATACAATCTTCCAAGGCTGAATCAAGAAGAAACAGAAAATCTGAACAGACTGATTATTACCAATGTAATCAAATCAGTAATCAACAAGCTCCCAAAAAACAAAAGTGCTAAACCAGATGGCTTCGCAGGTAAATTTTACTAAATATTCAAAAAAGAATTAATACCTATTCTCCTTAAATTATTCCAAAATAATTAAGAGGGCAGAAAGGCCCCTAAGTTCATTTTACAAAGCCACCATTACCCTGATTCCAAAACCAGACAAAAACATTACAAAAAAAGAAAACTACAGGCTGATATCCCTAATGAACATAGATGCAAAAATCCTCAACAAAATATTAGGAAACTGAATTTAGCAATACATTAAATAGATCATACACCATGATCAAGTGGGATTCATTCCTGGTATGCAAGTTTGGTTCAATATCTGCAAATCAATTAATGCGATATACCACATAAACAAAATGAAAAACAAAAATTAAATATGGTCATATCAATAAATGCATAAAAAACATTTGACAAAAACCAACATCTATTTATGATAAAAACATTCAGAAAGTGGGAATAAAGAAAATATATCTCAACATAATAAAGGTTATACATGACAAATCCACAGCTAATATCATACTTAATGGGGAAAAGCTAAAAGCATTCGCCTTAAGATCAGGAAAAAGACAAGGATGCCCACTTTCACCGCTTTTATTCAACATAGTACTAGAAGTCCTAGCCATAGCAACCAGACAAGAAAAAGAAATAAAAGGCATCCAAATGAGAAAGGAAGAAGCTAAACTGCCATTATTTGCAGATGACATGATACTATATAGAGAGAACCCCCAAAATTCCACCAAAAGACTATTAGAACTGATAAATGAATTTAGTAGAGGATACAAAATCAATATTCAGAAATCTGTTGCATTTTTATACACCAATAATGAACTATCAGAAAGAGAAATTAAGAAAACAACCCCACTTACAGCTGCATCAAAAAAATAAAATGCTTAAAAATAAATTTAACCAAGGAAGTAAAAGACTTGTACTCAGAAAATTATGAAACATTGAAGAGAGAAATTAAAGATGCAAATAAATGGAAACATATACCATGCTCATGGATAGAAAGAATTAATATAGTTAAAATGTCCATACTACCCAAAGCAATCTATAGATTCAGTGCAATCCCTATCAAAATACCAATGGCATTTTTCACACCACTAGAACAAATAATTCTAAAATTTATATGGACCAATAAAAGGCCCTGAATAGCCATGGTAATCCTGAGAAAGAAGAATAAAGCTGGAGTATCATGCTATCTGATATCAAATTATACTACAAGGCCATAGTAATTAATACACCATGATATTGGCATAAAAACAGACACATATGAGTAGATCAATGGAATAGAATAGAGAGTCCATAGGTAAATCCATGCCTATGTGGTCATTGAGTCTATGGCAAAGGAAGCAAGAATTTAAATTGAGGTAGAGACAGCCTATTCAATAAATAGTGCTGGGAAATGTGGACAGCTAACATGCAAAAAAATGAAACTTCTTATGCCATATACAAGAAAAAACTCAAAATGGACTAAAGACTTAAATGTAAGACACAAAATCATAAAACCCCTAGAAGAAAATACAGAAAATAAACTCTCACACATTACCCTTAGTAATAATTTTACTGTTATATCTCCAGGAGTAAGGAAAACAAAAGAAAAAGTAAACAAATAAAAAATTTCTTCACAGCATCAGAAACCATCAACAAAATGAAAAGACATCCCTACTGAACGGGAGAAGGTATTTTCCAATGATACATCTGATAAGGGGTTAATATTCAAAATTTATAAAAAAACTGCTACTACTCAACACCAAATAAAAAAAATCCAATTAAAAAATGGCAGAGGACTTGAATAGACATTTATCCAAAGAGCCCAATAGAAATATGAAAAGATGCCTAGTGTCACTAATCATCAGAGAAATGCAAATAAAAACTATCATGAGATAATACCTCACTCCTGTTAGAATGGCCATTATCAATAAATCAACAGATAAGTGCTGGTGAGGATGTGGAGAAAAGGGAACCCTCATGCACTGTTGGTGGGATTGCAAATTGGTGCAGCCACCATGGAAAACAGTATGGAGGTTCCTCAAAAAATTAAAAATAGAACTAGTTTATGACCCAGCAATTCCACTCCTGGGTATTTATCCAAAGAAATTCAAAACACGAATTAAAAAAATATATATGTACCCCTAAGTTTACTACAGTGCTATTTGCAATAGCCAAGATATGAAAACAACCAAAATGCCCATCAACAGACAATTGGATGAAGAAATTGTAGTACATTTATACAATGGAGTATTGCTCTGCCATAAAAAGAATGAAATCTTACCATCAGCAAAAACATGGATGGACCTAGAGGGTATTATGTTAAGTGAAATAAGTCAGACTGAGAAAGACAAATACCATATGATCTCACTTATATGTGGAACCTAAAGTATAGACTAAACAAACAAACAAAACAGAAATAGGCTTATAGATACAGAGAACAAACTGATGGTTGCTAGATGGGAGGGGGTTTGGGGAATGGGTGAGAAAGGTGAAGGGATTAGGAAGTACAAATTGGTAGTAACAAAATAGTCACAAGGATGTGAAATACACTATGGAGAATATAGTCAATAATGTTGTAAAGAATATGTAGGGCTTCAGATGAGTACTGAACTTATCGAGGGGATCATTTCATAGATTATATAAATGTCTAACCACTGTGCTGTACACCTGAAACTAACATAAAATAATATTGAATGTCAACTACAATTAAATATATATGAGGTCTGACAACCGTTCGCGAATTCATCCTAGAAAAAGTGCTACATACCTCGTTGTTGAATATCTCTAGAATCACCTTTGAAGTATTCCCCTTGGGAAGCTATGCACCAACACCAGCACCTAGTCCACCCTTCAAAGCAATTTTGGAACTCTTTTTCTGGAATGGCTATCAGGGCTGTCGTATTATCCTTGATGTCCTGAATGTCATAAAAATGTCTTCCTTTCAATATTTCCTTTATCTTTGGGTAAAGATAGAAGCCATTGGGGGCCATATCAGGTGAGTAGGGAAGGTGTTCCAATAGTTATTTATTTACTAGTTAAAAACTCCCTCACAGACAGTGCTGTGTGAGCTGGTGCATTATCATGACACAAGAACCATGAATTGTTAGCAAAAAATTCAGGTCATCTAACTTTTTCACGCAGCCTTTTCAGCACTTGCAAATAGTAAACTTGGTTAACTGTTTGTCCAGTTGGTAAAATTCATAATGAATAACCCCTCTGATATAAAAAAGGTAACAACATCATTGCAACAAGTTTGCAAACTTAATTGTCAGACCTTGTGTTTGTGTGTGTGTGTGTGTGTGTGTGTGTGTATAGAGAAAGAGACAGAGCCAAAAGATGTATACACATTTTAAGAAAGAAAAAAGCTGTATTAAAATAATCCTAATGGTAACCACTTTGAGTACCTCTTACAATTGCAGAAGTCAAACGTGACATATATTCATCTTTTGTTATCGGTATATATTGAGTATTACAATTTTAATGCAGTTTTTTCCTTTCTTAAATGTGTATACATTTTTTTGGCACACTCCGTGTGTGTGTGTGTGTGGTGTGTGTGTGTATATATGTATAGGTATGTGTATAGATATATGTACTTATAGTCACAGGATGTAAAGTACAGCATAGACAATATAGTCAATGGTATTTTAATAGCTATCTACGGTGTCAAAAAAGACTTCCCCTTGTCAAGTAGTTGGTTATTCTGAGGTTCCTATTTATATAGGAAATGCAGGATACATGCTTCGCTCTTTCTTGGATTTACTACATTTTAGAATATTAAATGGTTCCCTAGTATCTTTCAAAGGTGACCAGTGAGGTTTCTAAATTCAGTGTTATTATAAACTATAGATTTAAAAATAATTGATATGTCTCAATCCATCACCATTATTAATCCTTTCGATGTTCAAATTGTCCCACCTTTGGCCAGAGAGACAGTTCCTTCCAGATGACTCGTGAGTTCTTTGGAAAAATTGCCAAGTTTGATGACTTTCTTGGTTGTTAGTTCAGTAAGATGTTCCTGGTTCATCTTGCCCAGACCTGCCATTTCTCCAAGGGCCTCTGGTTCTTTTTAGTGGGAAATTATATTTAGAAGCCACAATCTGGGTGCTAGGGGTACTCATTGCTGTTGATTACTGTTTCTAGACCTTTTCAGTGGACAGAGCTACAAAACATTTTTTAAGAGAAAATGCATCATAAGTTTATAATACTTATTTCTTTTGTGTTGAAAATCTTAGTTCTTAGTCATTAACTTTATTCTAATAAATGATTTGGTTTATCTTACTATCTGTGTCCATATTATCATTTCATTATGCATATGATTAAAATACAGAATAGTTTTATATACATATAATAACTTTAAAATAATAACACCAATACTATTACTAACAATAATACTGTTGGAAATGATATTAAGAAAGAAAAAAGGGAAAATGGTACTCAAGCAAATGAGTCTTGATTTTCTGTTACCCCCAAGTAATGTTGGGACTTCTCCATCTGCTTTTTCTAGGGCCCATGCCACATGCCCACTAGTCTGTAAGCTCCCAGAGGAAAGGTCTACATGTTTCTTGTTCATCATTGCAATTGCCTTGCTGGGCACATAGAAGAACCTCAATTAAAAATCACAGAATGGCCAAACAAATGAAGCATTCCATGTCCTTTATAGTTCTTCCCTGGGCAAATTTAATTATTTCCACTAGATAGGATTCTTTCAAAGAGACCTTTACATAGACTACGATGATTCTTTGATAACAATAGCTGTGCTAACCTGCTGTTATTCTGTGGTACCGTGTACCTCTGGTTGTCACTCAGTGTTCTTTGAAAAACTCATAATTTCCATGTGATAATATTCTACAAGAAAGATGAGTATCACTCCTTTCTACATACCAAGGAGCTGAATCACCAGGGGCTGAATCATTCCATCAAGGTCACTAATGGAGTGGGAAGAATCTGGCTGTTTAGGAGCCTCATTTTGGGCTTGTTCACCAACTTCCTGAGAACTCTGTGCTTTTAGAATCATACTATTTGCTCTTCCAAAAATGCAGCATTGCAGATTGAGAAAGCTGACCAATTCCAGTGAAAGCTAAAGTATATCTACATTTTTGTTCCTGGAAAAATGCATTGCCGGGTGTTCTATTAAAAGATAAGATTATCATTATTATTTTTTATTTTTATTTTAACAGCTTTATAAGGATATAATTTATTTATTGTGAAATAAACCTTTTTTTAAATTAGTTTCAGCTGTACCACACAGTGCAAGAGTTACCCCTCAAAGTGACAACCCCCCTCCCCTAATCTGCCACCCCACT
The DNA here is from genome assembly GCF_001890085.2 of Hipposideros armiger. Classification (NCBI taxonomy): domain Eukaryota; kingdom Metazoa; phylum Chordata; class Mammalia; order Chiroptera; family Hipposideridae; genus Hipposideros; species Hipposideros armiger. Next base: position 804,748 of record NW_017731817.1, on the reverse strand, counting down.
TCCCCCCTTATATGATATATATAT
>NW_017731817.1:794639-802439 GCF_001890085.2 Hipposideros armiger | reverse complement strand
ATCATATATGGCCTTTATTATGTTGAAATATGATCCCACTATTCCCACTTTGCTAAGAGTTTTTATCATAAGGCTGCTGGATTTTGTCAAATGTTTTTTCTTTATCTATTGAAATGATCATATGGTTTTTATTTTTCATTTTGTTAATGTGATGTATTACATTAATTGATTTGTGGATATTGAACCAACCTTGCATACCAGGAATGAATCTCACTTGATCGTGATGTATGATCTTTTGAATATGATGCTGAATTCGGTTTGCTTGTATTTTGTTGAGGATTTTTGCATATGTTCATTAGGGATATCGGCCTGTAGTTTTCTCTTTTTGTAATATCTTTGTCTCATTTGGGGATCAGAGTAATAGTGGCCTTGTAAAATGTGCTTTGGAGGCTTCCCTCCTTCTATATTGTTTGGAATAGTTTGAGGAGAATAGGTATTGATTCTTTTTTGAATGTTTTGTAAAATTCACCTGTGAAGCCATCTGATCCAGGACTTTTGTTTGTTGGGAGCTTGTTGATTACTGATTCAATTTCTTTGGTAGTAATCAGTCTGTTCAGAGTTTCTGTTTCTTCTTGGTTCAGTCTTAGTAGATTGTATGCTTTTAGAAATTTATCCATTTCTTCCAGATTGTCAAATTTGTTGGCACATAGTAGCTCGTGTTTTCTTACAATTTTCTGTATTTCTGTGATGTCTGTTGTCACTTCTTCTCTTTTATTTCTGATTTTACTAATTTGGGTCCTGTCTCTCTTTTTCTTGGTGAGTCTGTCTGGCTAAGGGTTTGTCGATTTTATCTTTTCAAATAACCAGCTCTTGGTTTCATTGATCTTTTGTATTGTTTTTTTGGTCTCTCATTTATTTCTGCTCTGGTCTTTATTATTTCCTTCCTTGTACTCCCTTTGGACTTGTTTTGCTATTCTTTTTCCAGTTCCCTTAGGTGTAAAGATAGTCTGTTGATTAGAGATTGTTCTTGTTTCTTTAGATAGGCCTGCATTGCTATGAATTTGCTTCTTAGGACTGTTTTCACTGCATCCCATAGATTTTGGGTTGTTGTGTTTTCATTTTCTTTTGTCTTAAGATAGTTTCTGATTTCTTTCTTGATCTCAGTTTTTACCCACTCGCTGTTTAGTAGCATGTTATTCAGCCTCCATGTATTTGTGTGCTTTCCAGGTTTCTTCTTATAATTGATTTCTAGTTTCATAACCTTGTGGTCAGAGAAGACGCTTGATATAATTTCAATCTTCTTACATTTATTGGGACTTGTTTTGTGGCCTAACATGTGGTCTATCTTGAAAAATGTTCATGTGCACTCACTTGAAAAGAATGTATATTCTCTTGCTTTGAGGTGAAATGCTCTAAAAATATCAATTAAATCCAGCTGGTCTAAAGTATCATTTAAGGCTGCTGTTTCCGTGTTGATTTTCTGTCTGGAGGATCTGTCCATTGGTGACAGCAGGGTGTTGAAGTCCCCTACTATGATAGTGTTACTGTTGATCTCTGTCTTTATGTCTGTCAAAATCTGTTTTATATATTTAGGAGCTCCTGTGTTGGGTGCATAGATGTTTACTAAAGTTATGTCCTCTTGTTGAGTTGATCCTTTTATTATTATGTAGTGTCCTTTTTGTCTTTTATTGTAGTCTTTATTTTAAAGTCTATTTTGTCTGAAATAAGTATTGCTACTCAAGCCTTTTTCTTATTTCCATTTGTGTGAAATATCTTATTCCATCTCTTTACTTTCAGTCTGTGTGTGTCTTTTGATCTGAGATGAGTCTCTTGTAAACAGCATATGCGTGGGTCCTGTTTTCTTATCCAGTCACTCCATGTTTTTTGATTGGAGCATTTAGGCCATTCACATTTAAAGTGATTATTGATAGGTGCATATTTATTGCCATTTTGTTATTTGTATTTCTGATCTTCCTGGGTTAGCTTTTCCCCCCTTTCTTCTGTTTAAAAAAGCCCTTTTAATATTTCTTGCAATGCTGGCTTGGTGGTAATGAATTCCTTAAGCTTATTCTTTTCTGAGAAGCTCTTTATTTCTCCTTCAATTTTCAGTGATAGCCTTGCTGGGTAGAGCAATCTTGGTTGTAGGCCTTTTGTTTTGCATCACTTTCTATATTTCCTGCCACTCCCTTCTGGCCTGCAAAGTTTCTGTAGAAAAGCCAGCTGTTAGTCTTATAGAAGTTCCTTTGTATGTAACCTGCTGTCTTTCTCTTGTGCTTTTAGGATTCAGTCTTTGTCTTTAACCTTTGCCATTTTAACTATGATGTGTCTTGGTGTGGACCTGTTTGGGTTCAGGTTGTTTGGAACTCTCTGCACTTCCTGGGCTTGTATGTTGATTTCCTTCACCAGGGTAGGGAAGTTCTCAGTCATTATTTCTTCAAATACATTCTTGATCCCTTGCTTCTTCTCTTCTCCTTCTGGTATTCCTATGATGTGAATGTTGTTGGCTTGATATTGTCCTACAGGTCTCTTAAACTATTTTCATTGTTTTTTATTCTTTTTTCTTTGTCTTGTTCCAACTGGGTGATTTCTGCTATTTTATCTTTTAAATCACTTATCTGATCCACTGCTACGTCTAATCTACTGGTGATTCCTTCGAGTGTATTCTTCATTTCAGTTATTGATTCTTTAGTTCTAACTGGTTGTTTTTTATGATTTCTCTATCCTTCTTTATGTCCTAAATTCCTGAAACATTCTTATCATCAGTGTTCTAAACTCTGTCTCTGAAAGGTTGGATACCTCTGTTTCATTTAGTTCCATTTCTGGAGGTTTCTTCTGATCTTTTATGTGGTACATATTTCTTTGTTTCTTCATTCTGGCTGTTGCTCTGTGATTGCTTCGATGTATTAGATAGATCACCTAGAAATAGAAGAATAAAAAAAAAAGAAAAAAGGAAAAGAAAAAAAGAAAAAAAAAAGAGGGAGCTCTCTGCTCGCTTTAATTTGCAGACCACTTGCTCAGCAATAGAGAGTCTCTGGGCGACTCAGCACCAGCTGTTGTGGGGAAGGGCTCAGTGCGTCATGTGCTGGCCTCCCTCTCAGACTTGCAGTGAGCTTCCCGCAATTAGCTAGTATGTGCTCTGGAACCGTGCTCACCACCAAAAATCATCACAAGTTTTGCAGGCTGTCTGCTGCTGCAAAAAACCCTCTGTGGCCTGTGGAGGTAGGGGCCAGGCACCAGGGGCTCAAGGTGCCCCTGGCAACACAGCTCTAGGTGGGTGGGACAGGCCCCCAAGGCACCACAGGATGTGGTTGGTGGCCCCCACCAAGTCAGAGCAGCATGCACTCCTGCATCGGCAACCAGCCCGCACAAACTCACCAGGAAAGCCCCAGCCAAATCATGCAGGTGCACAGCTCACGGCCCAACACTCCCAGGAAAACTCCCTGTCTCAGTCTGTCCCAATCAGCCGCTCACAGATCAGGCCGAGCAGCCCGACAGCCAATCGCCACCCTGGCAACTCTACACACACAGTGCGAAGAGCGGAGACCCAAGGCGACTGGCGTACTCTTGCGTCTCAATAAACAGCCTGTTGGAGCAGGAGCTCGCCTGCCAGGCATTTCCCTGGCTACACAGCACAAGCAGTGTGGAGGGTGTGATGCACACACACACTCTTGCACCAATTCCACCAGACCTATGCGGTCCTGGACCTGAGCCTCTGTGGGACGGCCCAGCCCTGAAAAAATGGCGGCCTCCTATACACTACTCATGTGCAAGCTCCACACCAGGGGAACAATGGTCCCAAAACCTCCAGCTCCCATGCCAAAGGCGCTCAGTTCAGTCCTTCCCCGCAGGCTCCTGGGCCCTGCTCACAAAGCTACTCCCTCCACCAGGGACTGGGTGAGTGCTCACCAGTGAGTGAGTCCGTGTGCCAGCTCCACTGGTTCTCCAGCCGCCCCCAGCCTCACTGAGTTGAGCAAAGAAAGTCCTCACTAATTTCTACTGCCAGCTATCATAGAACTCCTCTTCCCGGCAAAGTAACTCTGGGCTGGTGAGCGCGGTGTGGGGCTGGAGGGTCTCGCCCCCAACCGGAGAAGCCTCCCCACCACTGAGGTGTTCGCCCTCTCTCATCTCTACCCCTCCTACCAGACTCGATGTGGCCTCCTCTTTAAGTCCTTCGTTTAGAGGTTCTGTTCATCTAGTGTTCAGGGGACTTTCGAGGTTGAATGCTGTATAAATTATTTGTAATTTTGGTGTGATACTGGGAGGCAGTTGGCACAGCCTCTGTCTATTTCGCCATCTTACCGGAAGTTCTGAAGGTGGATTTAAAGCACCAAAGAAGATGAGCTAGAACAGAAGTCCGCAGACTTGGGGTTCAGTCCTGGCCCTACCCATCATCTCAGATTCCCTCCTTAAACAGATTAGGGACAAAGGCTGTTCTGCCTGGTGATAGCTGAGAGCCCACATGTGCCAGGCACTTTACAAAGTGCCTCACTGCCATCCTGGGCCAGAGGCCCCCTTGGGACCAAACAAGGGACCCCAACTCAGGGATAGCGTTCATATCACGGTCGTCACAGTTTACAGTCATTTTCTGACAAACAAATAAAAGGTTTTGAGGAAAAGCCACTGTGTTCTAATTTGCCCCAAAGCTTCATATGTGTCCCCAAAGCCTCCCTTGTCCTGGTAAGTTAAGTGTTATGATCCCCGTTTTCCAAAGGAGAAAATTTGACTCATTAGTTTCTTACTCAACATAACCTAGAGGAGCCGTCAGAGCTGGAATTTAAAGTCAGAGTGATCTGACTCCAATGTCCTGTGCTTGCTCCACTACCCCAGACCTGCTTCTCAATGGGGTGGTGGAGAGGGAATGAGAGTGGGGTGGACACAGCAAGTGTTCTCTAGAGTGCCATAAAACATGAGGAATGACTGTCACAATCCTCCTCGGAGCAGGACAATTGTTACCAAGAGCTTTTCTTGATGCCACACTCCGCAGTAGCCATGACAGGAGTGTACACAGTAAGCTCCAGGATGGCAGGAAACTTGGGCCATGTCAGAGGACACTGGGGAAGAGGCCCGGTGGCCATGGCTCGTTGTGTGCAGGAGTGTCACATAGGCATGACCTCCTCCTGTTCTCCAGGCCCCACCCTTTGGGGACCATAACGGGTTTACGTGAAAACTGCATAGGTTTCCAGCTGTTTAGGTCTGTCGGCCCCTCGGCCCTCACAGCCTCTCCTCCATGGAGCTCCTGTTCGTGCCGCTCCATCTTGACTACCCGCACTCTAGTGCTGCTACCACCGACGTACTCTGCACCCTCCCCCGCCAACAGGGGTGCTCTCAGTCTGTTCCCTAGGTGATTCTGGCTTTTTCAGATGAGACTCAGAAACTCCACAGGATTCTGGCATTTCTTTTAAGTGCAAGGAGTTCAAGCATGTAAGTAATATTCACTCATTTCCCCCCAAAGTGACTCAGAGACAGACTGGAGAGAGGGAGATGCTCAGAGCACCAGCTTCTGCCACACAGCAGCCCTGGGCTCCCAAAGCCCAGGCCCTGATGGCTTAGAAGGGCTTCAGCCACCCTTTCCCCAGTACCTTTCATCAGGTGCCCCCCAGAACTAACCTAAGAAATGTGTGATCTAAGTAGAAGCCAAGCACAACACCCCTTCCCTACCTCCCCTTCGAAGTACCTCTGCCCTACACCCTCCAAGTCAGAAACCATGGTGCCATCACCATCATGCAATCAGCTCCCCAAAGACCATCCATCCCAATATGCTTCAATGGTGTGATTGAAGGCCAAGGGTCTGCATCAATTGGAGGTGAGCTCCCCTAGCACCCGCCCCTGTAATAAGCCATCAGTATGACATCTAAGCCCAGAAACCGAAATGAGTGTCACCTGATTCTGACCGGCAGTTAGTTACATACTTTAGCAGGCTGACCATCACCCAGAAGTGAAGGCCAGGACAAGGGGCACAGCCACAGGCAGGCCTGAGGGTTGCACACAGTTTGAGAGGCATGGGGAGTGCCATGCCCAGCTGTGAGCAGACAAAACTGCAGACCAGCCTTCCCTGGGGACATGGTCTTACAGCAGTACTCCTGTGTCTGGCCCATGGTGGGTGCATGATGAACAGCTGTGGGACTGAAGGCTCCAGGTGTATTAAAAGGGAGGCTATTGTCAAAGGAAAGGAGGAAAATTGGTCTCATCTAGATGTCCTGATCTATACAATAAAAAGGGGAGCTTCTTTCGAATTTTCAGGAGCCAATGGAGTTGAGAACTGGGCCTGACCGGTCACTCTGTCTCTTTCTTAGTAATTTGAGGGGACGGGAGCATGTGATCTCTAAGCTGATCCAGGCCTGAATGCTGTCACATTGAGTTTAAAGTTGTTAAAAGAAAGACATACATACATATATGTACATGTGTATATACGTATATGTACACATGTGTTTTTTCTTTGTAAAGTAGGCCAACTAATGTGTTTTAGGCAACTCTTACAAAAAGTACCCCAAAATTGTGTTAAGTGACCCAATGGCTTTTGTCATAGCACACTGGGGTGGAGGCGCTGTGGCCTGGTGGAAAGATCCATGAGCAAAGAACCTAGACCCCTGGGTCCCAGCGCCATCTCTTAGACCCTCTAACTCTGAGGTTTTGGGCACATAACTCACACCTCCGAGTCTCATTTTCCTTATCTACAAAGCTAAGAAAGGTTGGATTACGAGAGCGCTGAGGTTAGTTACCTTTGGTTGAACACCTGGGCTGTGTAAGAACTGGGTCAAGTGCCATGGGGATGAACCAGGACCCAAGGGTGTGCAGATGGGAGGTCCCTGCCCACCACCATCTTTTATTTCATTGGTTGTGTATTTAGCTTATGTAGGAGCCAATTCCTGCCTCAAAGTAAAGTGTCATAAGAGATGAAAAGAAGTGCTGTTGGGGTCCAGGAAGGAGATATCCAGCTCCCCCCGTCTCCCCCCCAGGCACTCCAAGTATCCCTGCCCCGGCATCATGGCGACAAGCGGTTGTTTCCTGGACAACCCTGCTTTCTGGATGGAGCTGAAATTCTTTTACAACTGCCATATTCCAGTGAGCAAGACGATGCTGCTAAAAATACAACACACAAAACCTGCAAACTAGGAACAAGGCATTTAATGAAAAGGTTTGGAATTCTTAAGTAAAAATCAGAGGGAATAAATAGAACAAAAAAATAAATGCAAAAAATTAAAAAGGTGGGTGGGCAGAAGCCGGGGGCAGAGACTCCAAAAACAACAGAGGAGGCAGTGAGGGACATTTTGAGGAATAGGAGCAGACGTGAGGCAATGAGCCCAGCACAGTCAGCCCGGGCACTCTCTCCCTGCCTCCAGTGAGCTTCCTTGAGATCCTGAAGGCAAGTGACAGGAGAAGGAAGTGGGTGCCTCAGGCTCACTTCCCAGACGCTGCTGCTGAGGGAAACTCAGGGCCGGGGAAGATGCCTGGGTGGGGGCGGTGCAAGGGGACCACCAGCCTTCCCAACTCACCCGTTCTCCAGGAGCCGCCCAGCGGAAACAGCCGCCCTTGTTGTCAGCTCTGATGCGGCATTTTTATTTTTAAAAGACTTTAAAATACTATTTTTACCGAGAGCACATTTTTTTTCTTCCAAAGGAATAAAAGAATCACATCCTACATGCTCCTCAAGCTGGCAGCCCTGGGAAAAGGCAGGGCTCAGATTTACATACTGAGGGCGCTGCACCCCCACATTCCCACCCCACTCAACCCCACCAAATGACACTGAAAGGAATGCCATGGGCTTGGTACTGTCATCTCTCCTGATAAACATGAGCAAAACTAGTACAAAATGATGACTGATGAGGCTTGACAGCCAATGTGATCGTCAGTGGTAGTTTT
>NW_017731817.1:777946-794149 GCF_001890085.2 Hipposideros armiger | reverse complement strand
AGAGAGAGAATGTGTATATATATATAAATATATATACATATATATGGGTTTTTAAAAATTCAAACAGTCTGCCGTCTGTCTTAACTTTCTGACTTTCTCTTAAAATGGAAAATATTAAGAGTATTACTCATACATTCACTTTAAAAGTGGAAGGCAAAGAGGGAACGGTGATTCATTCCTGCGCCAGAGACCAAGAACAAACCAGTACTGGAATGACTTCTTTCGGGTCTTTGAACTCTGGGTGAAGACTTGCTGTCCTCCGTGGGAGCTACATTTGGGGCACCCCAGGGGACCTGCTCAGGCCTCACTGCCCTCTCCCCAACCCCGCCCTGAGCCCCTGCTCACTTGGGAGGTGATGGGTGGTGCCTGGCTGGGACCTCTCACATGACCAAGCGCCTTGGTTCTGTGCAGGGTGCTCCCAGGACACCTGCTTTCTGCACCCTGGGAGGTCCTCCCAAAGGTCACAGGAACCTGAGGCTGTGGGGAGAGCAGAGCCACAACCCTCTGCTGAAGGTCACACTCCTTGTTACCGCTTTCCTCCTGGCACCGTCGCTGGTGCCCTGGAAATAGTTTGGCCCACAGAGGCTGAGGGCTAGGTGGAAAGGGCCTGGCTGACCTCCTGAGACATCCTGACCCCAAATCCACACAGCATTTGAGAAACAGAGAGAAGAGAAGGGCACTGAAAATGCATGAAAAGCAAAGAAGTACCCAATGGCTTAAGGAGAACCGATTTCGGATATTTCTGAAAGGAAACAGGATATCCAGGTAATGGTCCTTGGAGCAGGCACCTGATAACATCTCTGTAAAGAGAGGCCAGGCTACCTTCAAGAAGGATATTAAATAGATCCATCAAACCCAGGCCAAGTAGGTTTGCTAAATAAACTGACAATTAATAGCCCAGAAGATAAAACACCACTCAGGGAAGAGTTGCCAAAGGCTGGCGTTTTAAAAAGGGGTGTTTACTTTAGGAAAGAGAAAATGAAGTTAAAGGATCCAGCCCAAGTTGGATTCTGCATCAATGCTCTGCCTCTTAGGGCTGAAAGCCTCCCTCATAAATCACTTTACCAGAAAAATCTCAACTTCCTCTTCAAATGTCTGGTTTTGAAAGGATTAGTCCACTCTTCAGTCTTCTTATTTTAAATGAAATAAAGTCCAGTTTTTTTTCTAAGTTGGGGTAACTTTCCAAACACATAATAAACATCCAGAAAGGCTGTTTATTACTATAAAATACTATGATTTACAGCAAGACGCCCTAGGAACATGCCGAGCCCATACATCTGAGGTGCTGGCTTGTCATTTGTTCACAGCCAAGGAGAGATTTTGAAGCTAGAGTTCAATCTCAAGTTCATCAGCACTCTTACTATGGTTTCCCTTTGTAAATCTATTCCTGATGTTAATTGTTTAAGTAGGAGCCTCTTTTTTATCATTTCTGACCAGATACTACTGATTTCTACAAATGATTCTTTTTCTTAGGCATGATGATTAGCAGGGGAGGCTCTCCCCAAAGCAGATGGGACGCATCCCAAAACAGTATGGCTCGTGTTCCCCGTCTTCCCATTGGCTGAACCTCCTCCTTACCACAGCAAGGCCTCCCCATTTCTGGGAATGCTGTTGACGTGAAATTACTCCTTGTCACCACAGTGCAGCTAGAATGGTCTCCATGCCAACTCCTGCTCTGCAAACCACCGAACGCTGCGGAATGCAGGAATGTGGGGTCTTTTGGACTTCTCTGTCCCTTCTCCCAAACAGCCATCAGCCGGCCCCTCTGGCCCTCTGACTCTTACTTTGCAGTGGGCTTAGACAGCAAAAGTGAACCAGAGAAGGGAGCTGCTCCCGTTCTCTGCTTCAGTCTGTCTGGTGTCCTCAGTCCTTTGCCTTCTCCGGGAAGTGTACACCGTGCATGCCAGGGTCTGGGGCCAGGGCAGGGTGGATCTTTCTCCCACTCTGCACGCTCTAGAACCTGGAAGAGGCTTCTTGTGGTGCTACAGACAAGCCATGTTGCCCGTGTTCTAGCTCTCCCACTTCTTATTTTGGCCTCTGAATGCCTTTGGGGTTTGGATCATGGGTTCTGTCTGGCCCCTTGTTTCCTGCTGCCAAGCCTTCTGCCTGACTCCCACCCAGAGGCTGGTGCCCTGCACCCTCCACCCTTCCTGAGAGCAGAGAACTGCCTCCCTGTCGGCACCTTTGCAAGTTGTCCCAGGAGGACTCTGTCTGCCTGACATTCAGGTCTTGACCTCAGAGAAGAGTCCTTATCACTGTCCTTGTTCCTTTGAGTGGACTCTTTTTCTTCATTCTGGAATTCCTAGGGCTATGTATTTGTCAGAACTCTGGCCAGCTCTATATCTGGAACCAGCTCTTTCTCTGAGCTGGGTAAGTCCCTGACTCAACCTCAGGAGTGGCCATCTCACTCCCTCCCTCCCTGCCCGAGGGTGCGGGAGTAACAGGACTGGAGTCAGGACACACCAATGCAGCCTGAGACAGGGAGGCAAAGGCCCAGCCACCTAGCCACTTGAGAGGTCAGGCTCCAGGCTCCATGAGCCCCCTCCGAATTTCTTCAATCACAATGTATCGGGATATCCCCAGACCAGCTAACAAGGGACTGAGGATGTGGCCACCTGACTACCATGCTGGTCTAAATGCACTTCCTCCTGCAGCGTTAGCATTCAGATTTGGTATTTGGGATGTCCCGATGCCACGAGCCCTTTCGTGCCCACTCCTCATTAGGACATGTTCTCCTTTCTCTCCATTATAAAAGAGATAATATAGCAGCACTCTGAATAATAGCAGGACAGTCACTGTTGTCTATGGCAACAAAGCCACATTGGGCTGTGCTGTTTGGTAAAGAGTGTGTTTGACTTGTGTGGGTGTGGGCTCTTTGCACCTGTGATGGGCGTGGCCCCTTTCCCAGTGGACCTGGATATCCACATGAAAATGTGGCCTGCCTGCATTCCTAGAGAAAGAACCTGGTGTAGGTGCCCTGGAAACATTTATGATCATAAAAGAAACTGGTCATCATGAGTGTTTGCTAAGTGCCAAGTTAAGGTCTTACTCACATCCTTGTATACAGTCCTGCACCGTTTAATGACGGGATACATTCCAAGAAATGTGTCATTCGGCAATTCTGTCATTGTGGGAGCATCACAGAGTGCACTTACACAAACCTGGATGGTAGAGCCTAGTACTATAACTAAGTGCTGTACTTTTATAGGATTGGCAGTACAGTAGGTCTGTTTACACTAACATCACTACAGACATGTTAGCATGGCTATGACGTCATTAGCTGATATGAATTTTCCAGCTCCATTATAATCTAATGGGACCACCATCGTTTATGAGGTCTGTTGTTGACTGAAAGGTAATACAGTGCAAACATTTGGTCCTCCCAACACCCCTGTGTGGTAGATATGTAGTTGGCCCCTCTCGCAGACGAGAAACCCAAGGCTCAAGGAGAATCCAGGAGCCAGTCTGAGGCTGAGTGCTAACTCTGCACTTCCCAGCTGCGTGCCCTGGACAGCCCTATGTGTGGTACAGCTGGCATTAGAACAGGTCCATCCTACCCCAACGGCCATGACATCCACCATGTCTGGCGTGAGCCAAATGCTTTCATGGCATGACAGCTTCTGTCCTTACCTCTCCTGCAGGCTCCAATATTCTAAACAGCGCAGGGCCTTTCCTAAGGAACCTGGCTTCAAGTCCAGCTGTTCTCAGGGGTTGGAAGCTATCTGGGTTCAGCATGCGGCTGACACTGTAACTTATATGCAGCAGGGAGGCGGGAATGAGGTGTATCTACAAGCAAGGGCTTTTTAAAAGGGAAATTTTACTACAAACAGGGACTTCAAACCCCAGGTATGGCCAAAGGGAGTTTTAAAGATGAGAAAGTGGATATAGCCGTAGGGGCCATGAACCTGGAAGAATGCTGATGATTGCCCCAGCCAGACGGCCAGTATGGCTCTGCACTTCCCTGCACGGGATGACGGAGTCACATAGTGTGCCTGTGCAAAGTGTGGAAACCCACAGGAGTCACACGGGAGAATGTTTACCCTGGTACCTGGGCATAATGGTTTGGGAAAAAAGCAATTAAGCCAGAAATGGCAAGATGAAGAGCAGTAGAAAAATGCAATGTTTTTACTCTACCCTCCAGATTCAGCTTTGCCCATTTCCAGGCAGAGTGACTATGATGCTAGGAAGGACCCAAAGGGGCCAGTCTAGATGGACAGAGATGGTGGCAGCACAGGTCAGCCACAGAACCAGCATGGCTTACCTCAGCAAGAGGACAGAGCAAGGGGCAAGAGCAGAAACACTGCTGGGCTATCTCAGGGTCTTGGCAGGAGAGGACAGCACAGTCCCAGTGGAACTGAGGAAGGTTTCATCCAGCTCTTTATCAGGATGTCAGTAAGGATGGCGGGGAACCCATATCAGGGACTGGCCATAGTGAGAAGCCACCCTAAGTTGTTGTGTTGGAAGCTGGTGAGAAGCGCAGAGGTAGGAGAGGCGCACACCCACTGCCAACGGCAGCCGCCCGTGGGGCAGGAACACACGCCTGGTCTCTCTCCTCCCACCCTCCCTGCTCATGTTGATGCCTCCTGTGGGCTGGAGGGCTGATGGGCCCGAGGGCCACAAGTCACTGAGATCAAGCTCCCCAGGGCAGGAGGCAGGAGGCAGGAGGCACAGCAGGATGAAGGGTGGAGCTGTGGGCCTGATGCTAGACAGAGCTGAGTGCTCACAAGCATGAGGCTCTGGGTCTGTGGGGGAGTCAGTTATTTAGAAAAGGAGGAAATCGTTATATATTTGAGAACTTGAACAGGTCACGTAAAGGTAAGGGGTACTGACGGTCGCATAGTAAACCCCAGATACGATGGAAAAGGTGCAGAAAGAAGCCATGTTTAGCATAAGAGCCATTCAGGTGCAGGGATGGAGGGTGGGCTTGGTGGAGGAGAACGTCCCAAACAGAGGCTCTGAGAGATGAGTGGGGGCAGACCACACTTGACTTTGCAGGCCATTAAGAAATATGTCAAACAGTGAACCCCAGGAGGCCACTAGGCAGAAGAGTAAGTTATGCACATTTTTAAAGAATCAAGGTGGCTACAGAGCACAGGCATAATTAGAGCGGTCAAGAGTGGGTGTTGGGAGACCAGACAAGAGGCTGCTGCAGGGACCTGAGCAAGAGGTGACAGCTGCTCAGATTGAAGCCACAGTAATTGCTCATTCATTCAGTCATTCACTCAGTTAAGACTGCACCGTGTTCCAGACACCGTTCTAGACCTGTTGGTACAGTGAACAAGACACACGAGGTTTCTGTTCTCATGAAGCTTATATTCTAGTGGGGAAAGGTATGACCATGGCAAGGGGAAACAAGTAGATGGAATCCAGACACACTTTAGGAGATCCAGCCAGTGGCACTGGATATGGGGTTAGAGAACAGGAAGTATGGAGGCTGACACCCGGGTTTCCGGCTCACACTACTGAGGGAACCAGAGTTTGGTTCTGTGTTGAACATGCTGGATTTGAGCTGGCTTTGCTACATGCTGCCTGGCAGGGTAGCTATGGCACTTAGATTAGTACACAGAATCTGGAATTAAGTGCTCAGTAGAAGTTAGCAAGTCTTGCCCTGTCGGTAGAAAGCTCCAAATAAGAAATATCTCTTAGTGGGTTAGTAGATGAGGGTGTCTGCAGTGGTTACACCAATGACTTCTGTGTCATTGGGAGGACTGAGGAAGCACCACAGAGCAGACTCTGAGATGATGGAGAAGAACTTGGCCCTGAGTGGGGAAGTGAATCATAACCCGCCCCGGCCCCCCAAGGCTGGCAGCTAGTTCAGTTCTGAGACAGGGCTGAATTAGATAGAATCTTGAAACCTTTGAATGTCTGAGGATCCCCCCCCAGAGCTACCTCAGTGGAAGGAACCCCAGAGGGTTGGCTTGTCTTTGAGTTATTCCTAATAGGCAGTTTCAGAAAGGTCCAAGTGGCTTCAAGTGACAGTTGTGTAGCTCAGGAGCCTGTCCTGGCTGGAATCTTTGCCATTTTCCCAGGTCTGTTCTGAACCCAGGGACTTCCAGAGCAGTTTGGGGTCTGAAAAAACACACAGGGTAACTCACTGCCCAGCCAATGGCTCTAAAGCAAAGTCTGTTTAAAATAAAAATTGAAGAGAATCATGGAAGGAGAAAAAATGAAAGGGGCTCTGAGAAGAGCAACATACAGCTTAAGAGACAAACCTGGAAGCGTGGAAGGGCAGGCCCACTGATCTGCCCTTGTGCTGGGTAAGCACTTTCATGGCTTCCCCCCAGCCCCCACCCCCTTGTAGCATCTGATGGAGCCAGCTTCTGCCCACACATTGCCAATCCCAGTTTTTGAGTTAAAATAAGATGGGCCCCTAAAATGCATGAAGCCTAGTTAATAATCTTTCCAGTTGTAGAGAACACTGGGGGATGCCTTGGGAACAAGTGATTTTGGCTGGCTTACCTGTGCTTTGTACAATATTGAACTCCTCAGGTTCTCCAATGTTCACTTATTCAATCAGTATTTATTGAGCAACTACTATGTGCCAGAAAATGTGCTGACCACTGGGACTCCCACAAAATGAAGAGGAAGTGTGGGGGGGTTGGGTAGAAAAAGGAGGGAGGTGATGTTACACCCATTGTCTTTGCTGGCCTATTGATTGATATCTCAGAACGGAAAGAAGAGAATACATCTAAGGCAGTAGGAGCCTGTCACAATATTGGCAGTAATGTTCAGGCTTTTTTTTTTTTTTTTAAATACATGGCAAGAGAATCAAGGTTATTTGTTTCTGGAATTTCCTAGTTGAGCCATCAGTGATGATAGCATCAGGGGCATAGTTGATACCCAGACAGCAATAGATGAGATGCAGGGCTGAAAACATTCTCTACCTTTAGCACAGGCGGGCTGACACCGTGATACACTGGCTGTGGATACTCTTTTTTCCCCCCTCTATTCTTTAATAGTTATTTTTAAAATTAGACTTCAGAATTGGAAAAAAAATGTCATCCAACATTGTTCATTTGAAAAAGATGCCACATCACTCCCCAGGGAGATCTGTAATTCAGTCCATTACTGACTTAGTACCTAGAAGCAAATGAAGTACTTGGTTGCTAAGGGGATTAATTAGTTAATATTTATGAAGGGCTTTAAAGGTGAAAAATTCTCCTTAAATGTGAAGTATTATTAACATTGCTAGGAGTTCTATTGCTTTTATGTTCTGTAGGAAGGCCTGTTCTTCTTCAGCCTGGTTATGGAATCTCATGGTGAAAGTGAAAGGGGGGGAAAGAACAGGAATTCACAAAAGAAGGCGACCCACTGGGTTTTGTTTATTTTAAAGGAATTTCTATAACCAAAGAAGGTTTTTCTTGACATCTCATCCAAAACAGGAATACATAGTTTACAATTCTTTTCATTTTATGTGTTGGCATCACGTCCCCTGGCTCCTCTGTCAGTCCTGCTTTCTCTGGGTAAGTGGGTGGAGTTTTTGAGAACTGGATCTTTCGGAAGGAAAGGTGGCCACGGTGTCCTGCTGAATGTCAGATGCCCAGAGAGGACATAGAAATAGCCAGGCCTGAGGGGATGTGGCCGTCTTCACACACAAGTCTGGTTGGTGTGCAAATGAGATGTTGAGGGGTGGCTAGTGGGGGCCGTTTTCTTCACTGCCACATGTAATGCACTGCAGGGTCTGGTGACAGTATAGGCAGGTGTGACCCAGATAATTCCTAAGGGCTTTGGACTATGAATCTTTTTTTATAATTAGTATAGTAACTAAGGTGGGTCAACTAAAGGGGTGTGGCCTTCCACGGGAGCCTCCGGTTATATCAAATGCCAGTTTAAATACTAAAGCATTAAGTCAAGGGCCCTAAGGACGTAAGATGGCACTGATGGGGAGAAGACAGAGTGCTGGAAGATTCTCAGGGAGGTATATCTACCATCAGCAGTAGGAGCCAGCCACTTGTCATTCTGAAGGACAGCCCTGGAGAAGACAAATCGTCTGGGCTGTAGGTGGCCACTGCCATCGATATCTCCTTTGCAGTGTGCATGTCTCTGCTATCAAACAGGCATTATGTGCCTCTCTAGGTGTTTCTTGCCAGTCTACGCCATTTGTGAGGCTCAGCGTGAATTCAGATAAAGACATACATAAACAAGATTAGGAAGTAAGCAAGAGTGGGTGGGGTGATGGAAAGCAGAGACATCACAGACTATGGGGTCGGGTCGCGTATGGAACTGTCCTCTTGTCTCCAGATTTGAGATGTCAGCTGATAATAGGCCTGTGCACAAAATTCACTGGCCAGGCTTTCAAGATCCATTTTTGCAGATGGGAAGAAAGTGTATGACTGACAGCCACCAACCATTTTCCAGTATTTTGTGAATTCTTCTGAACTTGTCCTGAATCCTGGTCTTTTAGTTTTTACACAGGCCCAAGGAAATGTGCTATTTTTAGAAATGTGGTGGAGCCTTAGGCATTTTCACAAATAAAATCGTCTTTCAAAATACCGGGATCATCATTTCAATAGACTGACTGCCACAGAGCAGCCACCCTACGGGTGACTTTTCTGTCAGTGGTGGAACTCTCCAGCTGTCTTTTGAAGATGGTTGAAATAAGACCCAAGATGTGTTCTGGGCTTGACGTTGGCACTGCTCTAGTGAGTGTTTCCTCCCTGCTAGTTTCCAAGGCTCCCACATTCTCTACTGGTCAGAAAGATCCACACAATGATCCCTTGGTCTTAGGATATTTAGCCATCACACCTGGCAAGTAATGTATGTGTGATTTTCACACCTGCCTCATGGCAGGAATTCTGGAACGGGGAGGAGCCCAGGAGCTGACACCCAACTAAATGTCAGGAGGAGGAGACGGAAGGGACGTCCAGAGGCAAACGTGTCCCAGAGAAAGAAAAGTGGTGGCAAACCGATCTCTCCCTCCCCACTGTTGATGGGCCTCTGCACCCTCCATCATGAGAAATGGCCCTTCCGGTGTGGAAGAGGTAGAAACTGGGAGGAAATCACTATTTGGAGCTGTTTTCCTCTTGTATAAGCCTTCATCAGGATGCCCATTTTTGAGCTAAGTTGGAATCGTTCATGTCCTAGTTCCCTAATTCCCATGGCCTTTTCAGTAAAACCACTAAGAATTCAGCAGGGCAGACAGGCCTTTGTTTCCTTTTTTTAGTTAACCCAAAACCCAGAAGAAGCATGGCTACTGAAAAAGGATACCCAGTACCAATAACAATGACAATCTGTCTCCCATCTCTCCATCTCTCCCTCATGTTTTCATGAGTCCATTGTAGCAAAGAAACTGTCACGAATGATCAGACAGCATGGAAACAGATCACATGTTGTGTGTGTGTGTGAATGTGTGTGTGCACGTATGCACGTGTGCACTTATGCACGTGTGCATGCACACATTTCTTTGTGCATGTATGCGTATGTGCATTGTGCATACACTCTTCTCTGTATGCACACGTGTGCATATGTATGTGCATGCATGCATCTCTGTGCATGTGTGTGTGCATTTGTGCATGCACATATCTGTGTGTGTGCGCACATGTGCATGTGTGCATCCATGCATCTGTGCACATGCTTGTGTGCATGTGTATGTGCATGCACACACCTGTGTGCACGTGAGTTTGTGCATGCACACCAAGAGCGGTGGTTACCAGCAGCACAATAGAATACTGTGATGTCATTACCCACTGGTGGTGGCCTCACCTACCTGCCAGGCAGAGGAAGGGGCTGCATTTGCCACCGTGAAGTTGCTTGCTGCTGGCCCTCCACCTTGATAGCTTTCAGTTTCTGCCACCTTCCGTGTAATTGTTTCTTATTTTTCTGGGCAGTTTTGCTCTCCCGAGTGAGATTATAAATTGCTCAAGTAGAAAGACCATGTCATAGTCTGTGGGTGATTATGAGGCAGTTCCAAGGCAGCTCCTCCCATCTTTGTTCAGACTGTCCCCGAGCCTGGAGTGACCGCAGCACTGCTGATTCATTTTGGTTCCTGGAGTCAGCCAGCTCACATCTGCAGACTATCATGAAGGGCCTTGGCCACAGCACCAGCTTCAGTATGAGGGTGGCTCCTGGCAGTGATGCCCAGCAGGTGGATCCACTGAGCCTGCCCTCTGTGCTCTGTGGTACACGCGGCTGGGATTTCAATGTGTGCACACTCAGTCTCCCACCCCCATACCCACCTTTCCCTGGCCATTCTGGGTCCCAGATGCTACTCTAGGCCTGCATCATGGGCTCTCTCTTGTCCTCTGGCTACAAGTGGGGTTCAGCCATGGGAGATAAAGATGGGAAGAGAGCGAGGTCAAGGCATTTCACCCCGACCCCACCACCATCACCATCATTCTCTTACGCTAGACACGATTCTGATTGCGTACGCTCTTGTGGAGTGTGCCCTCTACACAATCCTCTTCTGGGCTCTAGTCCTCACTGGCTCCGAGACACTATTTCTTGCCCCTTTGGTCTGGGGTAGTGATGGCTTCCCCTGCTACTACCAGGGGGCGGGGGGAGCCTGAACATCCCTCACTGGTTCCCTTAACCCTGCACATCCTCAGCAAATAGTCCACTCATTAATCTTCCCTCAAATGATTCCTTTGAATGTGCCATCCTTCTCCCTGCCCACCCTTCTACCTCAGTGATAAAGCCATGAACTATGAGCACCTTGGGGGCAGGACTCTGTCTGATTCATCGTTGACCCCAAAGCTTAGCAGAGTGTCTGGCCCATAAGTAGGTCATCAATAGATGTTTGTTAAAGTAACACAAGTGAATGAACTGCATGAATGAATTGCATGAGTGATTGGTCTGGTAGCCACAACGGGGAACAAGCCTATGACACGATAGCAGAAATCAGCTCCCCCTCCCCCCCCCCAGCTGTGATGAGAAGGGCCTTCAACAGGAAGGAAAGTGGGATCCTTGACTCAGATGGCTGTGGTATGTCACACAGCCAAGCCGATGGGAATGAGGCTCCTTTGCAGCTGAAACTCCTCCTGGTTTAAGATTGAGGAAGTACAATTTTTGGACACTTCCTCAATCTTCCTGGCAAATAGAGGCCACGCTTCATCCCTCCCAAACACGGGCCATGAGTGTGAAGGGGGGACAGGAAGGGGGAGGGCGGTGTGTTTCCTTTTGTGGCTGAAACAAGAAGGAGTGGGGAGGAAGAGGCACCCGCTCTGTGAGGGGGAGAAGGGAGGGCGCTGTTGAATCTGAAAGGCCCATTTACATTCTCTGGCCTCTCTGATAGCTGCTTTGACGAGCCTGCTTGAGGATGGCAGATTTTAAGAGCAAATGAACCACATTCATGAGGTGAAACTTTATGCGTGTGCTCCACATTTCCTGCCTATGAGCAGAAATACTTTTCAAGCAAGGATCCTCTCTGGGCAATTCTTTTTGTGTCACTGCCTAGAAAAAAATTGCACGTGTCAAAGCAATTGCTGAACCTATTCTGTCGTTAGAGGGTTCCAGGACAAGTGGAGGTAGAGGCACTGCTTAGTAATCATCTCAGGAGGATGGTGCCAGGCTCCTACTCTGTACTAAGGGACATGAGCTTCTTGGGATAAATTGGGTCTAATTCCTCCAGTGCCACATTTCTTCAGCCCCACAGGCACCCCATCCCCGCTGTGGGCTATGTCATCCACTTCACCAGACTCCTGTGTTTTCATCACTAGGGGGTGGTGTGTTATGTCTTAGGACAACCCCATGGATAACAAAGATAATAAATGTTGATCACAGTGGATTAGAGTCTATCAAATGATCTGTTTTGTCTTGATGTTTTAAAAGCTTTCTCCTGGTCAGAGTCCATCATCGGCCTCAGCAGAGTCTCGAGGGCCCCTGGATTCACAATAGCGGTGTCACGTGGCCACCTTTATTACCCACTCACTTACCCTTTAAGGAATCCCCTCCTTGCGGCCTCTGTGGGTCTTATAATATTATCTCCTCAAGAAGAATCTCACCTATATTGAGCTGGGCAGTTTGGAACTCCTATTATAGATATATTCAAGAAAGACAACTTCATTACATCCCTAAATAATGCACATCATTTTAAAGATCTTCCTTTGTTACGGTGTCTGTCTAGCTCTTAACCTATTTATCAATCGATTGATCGATTTGCCAGACAGTACTCTAAATGCTCTGCGAGTTTTAACACATTTAATCCTCAGCAACCATGATTTGGGTACTTTAGTCATCCACATTTTCAGACTATGACTCTCCAAGGCTCAGAAAGGTTAAGTAACTTGTCCCAGGTCGCCCAGCTAAGAAATCTCAGAGTGGTGTTCACACTCAGGCATTCTGCTTCCACAGCCAGTAAGTAGGCAACTGTTCACAGCATCCCCGTCAGTCTCTGAAAAAAGGTTTTTTACTTGGTATGGTTTTACTGGGAAAAGAGACTAGTTGGGCACTATCCACTGAACAGTGTCTTCCTACACGGCTTTTGTTTAGTATATCTTCAGAGTGAGCATGTAGCTAGAGTGTGGCTGAAGGATTCAGCAATCCATTTCAACAGTGGAGGAAAAGCAGGCTGTGTTGCCTGTGACTGAAAGGGCGCTCAAAAGATACTTGTGACTAGGTTTTTGTTTGTTTGTATGTTTGTTGGTTTTTTTAAAAAAGATTTTCTTGGGGAATTGGGGGAAGGGAACAGCGCTGGGGAATCGGGGAAGGGGAACAGACACGTTGCTGTCCTTTTGTTCTTCAGTCTAGTTGTGGAGGACGTTGCTTCACTGGCCCATGTTGATATTATCATTGCGCTCTTCCCGGGTGAGGCAGTTGCTCGCCGGCCATTGGATGGCTGCTCACGGTGGCTCACAGCAGCTCACAAAAGTGCATACCAGGTGCTGGCCAGCCCCCCCACCCCAACAACCCACGGCCCCCCAGCTCCAGGTTGAGCTGTGTTTCACCATCTTAGCTGTAGAGGGCGCAGCATCACAGGGCCGCATGTGGAATCCGAACCCCGGGCTCTGCTGCTCAGAGCTGGCATCCCAAGCCAATTATTAGCCAACGCACCACTCGGCCAGCCCGTTGTGACTAAGTTTTATAGGGTCTTTGCCTTGGGTTCCCATCTTGGAGCCCAACACCCACAAGAGGCTGAAGTTGACGCAGATTCACTGTCTTTCGTAGGTGAGGACCTGATGGTGCTTGTGTCTGATACGAAAAACACTGTGGTGAAAACAAGCCTCCAGGAGCACTGAGTACGCACCTCCAACATCATGGGCAGCCGATGAACAACTGTCGAGTGAATGAATGAGGGCAGGAAGGAAAACACTGCACTGGAAGTCTTACCTTCCAGGGAATGAAAGGATGAGCACCTCTCTTCTCAGGTGTGCAGTGGATTGTGATAACTGGGGAAACTGGGATGGTGGTGGAGTTAAGATTAAAGCCAAAATTTGTGTCCAGAGTCCCTCGGTGTGCAAAGACCCTGCTCTAACACTACCCTGAAGCCATGCTATGATCACAAAGATGGTGAGGTCCTGAGAGTTTACAGAGTTAATTTCTTTGATGCTTATATGTTTGTCCTGATTTGAGGCTGTTCATAGTGCCCTTGGGAAATGGGCCAGGTCCAGCTTGTGACTATCATGCATCATGTTGAAGCAAAATAGGTCTTTGAAAAGGCACAGAAAAAGTGCCTTGTTTTCTAAAGCTAGGTCTTGCCCTCCCTTGTCAGTGCCATCTATTGATGGGAGTCACAGGAGATTCCAAGCAGCAGTCGCCCTCACCCCGCCCCAGTATCGAGTCTTCCATTTCCACAAAGCAATTAAAACCAAAGGGTTGAGTTCACAACAGCCAAAAGGTGGAAGCAACCCAAGTGTCCATCAACAGATCAAGGGATAGACAACATGTGTACACATGTACAATAAGTGGAGTAATAATCAGTCTTAAGAAGAAAGGACATTCCGGCACGTGCTACATGAATGACCCTTGAGGATATCATGGTAAGCGAAATAAGCCAGTCGTATGCCAGAGTGTGACTCCACTTATATGAGGTTCTTAGGGTAGTCAAATTCTTAAAGATGGGACATAGGGGAGGTGTCAGGGCTGGGGGAGGGAAAGCGGGGTAGTTGTTGTTTTATCTCCCCAAACTGAAACTCTGTGTCCATTAAACAACATGAGGCTGTCTATGGGATTGGGGCCTTGCTTCATATGTTTGGTTTCCATCATCTCAACCTTTTAAAGCTGAGCAGGTTTATCCATACATTTCACATTAAGAGTTTACAGTAAAATGTATTTATACTGAAACTATGAGCAATAGGAGCATAGCTAAGCAGCATCTTCAAGTCACTGTATTTTGAAAAGCTACATTCTAGGATCCAAGATGAATACACACACACACACACACACACACACACACACTCACATGCACACGTTCACACACACAGATAAAAATATATGTAAAAACTCACCTTCCAGGGTTGTGTTCTGGGATGGGTATACATCCAGCCTCACAGGCAGGGAACATGGGTAAGGGAACAAGGCCAGGATGAGAGCATAGAAGCCTGGGTTCCAGCTCTAGCTGGATCCAAGACAAGTTGCTTAGCCTCTTAGAATTCCATTTCCCTTTGGCAAAGAGAGGATTATAAGATTATCACTCTTGTCTCTTGTCAGCCTGATTGTCTATAATTTCGTGATTCTGTCATCGTGTTCATTAGGTTTACGCTGCCCGAGACAAGACAAGACCTTCAGTTGTCAAAGAAAGAAAAAGAGATGCAACATTCTTCATTCACCAAGGAATACATAAACAATTTAGAGGACTTTTCAACAACAAGGGTAGAAATAGAAGGTATTTCTGTTTAATGCTTGATTTTCTTAATGATATTTCTACTTCCTGTGCATTGAAAATTATGTTTTGTTTTAAATATTTTAAATAACTTTCAGCCAGTTTTCAATATTTTTCTTTACAGTATATATAATTTCCATACAGTTTAAACAAATGAAGAGAAATACAAATAAATTGTTAATGGTTTACCTATATATTGCTCATAAGGGTTCTCTTTGGGTCAATGTAATGATATACTGTCTTCAATATTCATGAATATCCTATGTACAAGGTTCGTTTTTTGTTTTTCGTTTATTTTTAAGATTTTATTCGGGAATCAGGGAAGGGTAACAGTGTTGGGGAATTGGGGAAGAGGAACAGCCAAGTTGTTGTCCTTCAGTCTTAGTTGTGGAGGGTGCAGCTTAGCTCAGCTCCAAGTCCAGTTGCCATCTGGCTGCCCGTCGGCAGCTCGCCACCACTCAGCTCAAGGTGCCGTGTTCGATCTTAGTTGCGGGTGGCCATCCCATGCAGGAGTCAAACCGGAAACCTTCTTGCTAAGAGCACATGCTCTAACCACTGAGCCATCCTGCCACCTGTCGGCAGCTCAGCTCGGGCACAGCTCACTGGCCCATGTGGGAATCGAACCGGCGACCCTGTTGCTCAGAGCTCGTGCTTTTAACCAACCGAGCTACTTGGCCAGCCCAAGGTTTAGGTTTTTTTCTTTTACTATCCATGGGGATGGAAATTGTACATAGGCAATAAGGTTTGTAAACAACTTCCTTGCTGTGTAGTGAGTTGTAGCTATCAAATTGAGTTTAAAATGTACTAAAGCAAAAGAAATTGGGTTTGAATGAGTTCATTTAGAAACTTCATTGCATTTGAATTACAGACTCATTGTGAGGTCAGAACATTGCTGGTTTGATCTATTACGACTTGTAAGATCAGGCTATCCTGTGGCCCCCACGTAAGCTGAACCCCATGACTCCTGTAGGAACACTTCCCTTCTCCCCACTGTCTCCCGCTGTCTGGGGCCACTGACATCCACCATTTCTCTTTCAGTTCAGTCCAACCAACATTTATGAGTGTTCAGTTCTGTGTTTGCTGGGTTTGGGGTATGTGTTGGCATGTTTTCTATGGTATATAGTGAGAGATGTGTCTTATGTAATTTGGAGTTACTAAACTCTGTATGCTAGATTGATTGTCTATTACTATTAATAATTTGTTGTTTACAAAACATTCTGCATATGTGTCATTGTTCCATCAAACTTGTCTGCCCAGGTCTATTACCCTCATCTCATTATAGAGAAGGGAAACCAAATCTTGACAGGTTAAGGGACTTACCAGATCAAGGTGTACAAGTACCAATATCAACAGCAAAGTCTGCATGGCCTGGGACTGACTTCCTTCCCCACCCTCATTTCACATGGCAGATAGTGCCCCTTCCCTCAGCTGCTCTCCCCCCACCCCCC
>NW_017731817.1:752414-777856 GCF_001890085.2 Hipposideros armiger | reverse complement strand
CCGGCCAGCAGTTCTTGTCCTCTCCTCACCCTGATATTCACTAGCCACACTCCTCGAAGGTGTTGAAATTGAATTCCTTCAAGGGCAAGGAACGTGCCTGGTTCTCCTTCACTCTCTCTGAGGACCTGAGGCAGTGCCTGACACAGCAGATGCTCGGTAAGTATTTGCTGAATGAACCCATGAAGAGGTGAACTCGTGGGGAGTGGACTGAGAGGATCATTTTGCTTTTGTGCCCTGGCCCATCTACACCCTTGCTCCCTGACTGCTAGAAAAAAGATGGAATTTCCTCTCTTCAAGGCCAACCACCCCAAGGCTAATGCCCAGAGTGATTGCAAGGGTGATGCACTCAGCTAAGGAAGGGAGAGCGCAGTTTGTGCATAACAACCAAGGACGTAGATTATAGGATACTTGAGAGAGAGAGAGAGAGAGAGAGAGAGAGAGAGAGAGAGAGAGAGAGAGAGCGCTTCAATGGAGTCAGTCTGTATGAAAACCAATGAGACAAAAACCATTGCTCATGGAACTGATGGAGATACATTTGCACAGGTATCCTTCTTATATCACCCAGAAACTTCTTTGTGCCCTGCCACGGCAGCTGCAGCTGACCCTGGCTTCCTCAGAACACCCAAGGCCCTTGTGAAATCAATAGACACAAAGCTGGGAACCAGAGGCAAAGCCAGACCACACAAAGGAGATTCACAAGCTCTGGGCCTGGAAGTCAGCCTTCTGTTTTCAGTGCAATCACATGACCATGTATGAATGGAACCTCCTTGGGAAGTTCCATGGAGTGCCTTGCTTCCCAGACTATCAAAGGACCCAAAGGATGTGATGGCATTTGGGATCTAAGCGAGGAGTTTCCCATTTTGGAACTCTCTTCCTGGCTTGGATGGACAAGGCAAGATTCCTTTGACCTTGTGGACAAAAATGTAACATGCATCTAGAAAGTTTTTTTGTTGTTGTTGTTGTTGTTTTAATTTTTCTTTTTGACTGGAGATTTCATTGGAGATTTCTTTTTAATTGGAGTTACTTTCCTTAAGTTTAGTTCATTCCCTGTTTTGAAAACCTCATCAGCATGCATAGGATAAAGACCAAACCCTTGAGTGGTCTGTGTCCTGGCTTTTCCAGCGCCATCTTCCTTCCACGTCTCTCCTTGCTCTGCTGTGCTTCCAGTAGCAGCCTAAGCAAACCCACAAGGTCACACCGCTGTGTCTCTGCTCATGCTATGTCCTAGCCTTGGGCCCTTTCTCCTCTTCCAGTTACCAAAATCCCCTTTGGCTTTAAAGAGTGATACCAGCTGCCACCACTTCTGGAAGTTTTTATCCATCCCTGAGCTGTCATAAATTATTTCTTCTTCCAATCCCCTCCACACTTGGCTGCAATTCCAACATATTACCTAGTTTATTTGTTCTTCGATTCCCATGCATATCCCTCTGTCTCCAACTAGATGTCAGTTCTTTGAGGATGGGGTCCATGGCCCATGTTTCATCCTTGCCCTCCCCAAAATGATAGCTTTGTACACGGTAGCTACCCAGTAAGGTTGCTGAATGAACTTTGTTGAATTTTCACTCAGTCCATCCAGAAGGAAAAAGGTAATTCCCACTGGGCCAGGTCAGCAGGGGCGCTCTCAGATTCACAGACTGGGAAAGGATGCCGAGAGGCCCCTCATCCATCTCTGCCTGCACGTGAGCTCAGCAAAGCTGGACAAGAAAGATGAGGCTCGTTCTACTTGCTGAGGAAGGAAGGGGTTTCAGGCGACTTCTGAACACTCCTTGTCAGGAAATCCTCCTTACAATTCATCTTAAAGCCTGTGTATTGGTCATTATTGTTACAGCAGCACTTTAGCTGCTGGTTTTTATTATTATGGGATTAACTGAGATTGCTGTGCATGTCCCTGGAGGCTTTTTAAAGCAACTGTCTTAGAAATTGAAAGCACTGTTGGATAGTAGAGTTAATAAAATGTGCTTAGTGGGTGCCTCCTATTTAGCATAAAGTTTCATACCTCCAGCCCCATGGGCTGATAAAAATTAAAGATTTTCCCATGCTTCAGCATTAAGACAAAAATCAGCTGTGATTTTACCTTCCAAGGGGAAAAAGAAAGAACGTCTAACCCTCTCCTTTCCCAATTTCCCTTGCATGGCTAATAGAGCCATTTCTTGTAAAATGGCTTTTCTTCAGCACTAAAGCTCAAGCAATGGATCTGGCACTGAAATGTCTCTGTGTTGGTGGCTGGAGTCATTTAGAAACTCTACATCATTAATTTAAATGATTGCCAAGCAAAATACAATGAATACGTAATGTGAGGGATGTGGGCCACACAATGGGGAAGTCAAAATGGTGGCCTGGCCCTGGTCTCCCACGAGGGCAGGAAACATTCTATTCCCTTCCCCACCTCCAGCCCTTACCCACCCCTGAACCCTAAACTCCCATGACTCTGCCTGCCAAGCAAATCCAATCTCTGCCCCCAGGGAGTCCACATGGACCTGCCTGTGAGGTAGAAAACACCTGACCCCTTAGAGCCCTGATCTTGACCTTGTCTAAGCTGACAAAACAGTCGTAGTATTTATGGTGGATGTTGGCCACATATCCATCTAGACAGGATGCTGTAAAGAACGTTGACTGTGGTATCAGAAGGTCCAGAGTTTGAATCCTACTCAAAACTTATTAGTTTTGTGACCCTGGGCAAGTTACTTACCCCTTGAGCCTCCATTTCCTCGCCTGTGAAATGGGGATAAAAATAATGACCTCTTTGGATTGCTGATTTGAGGTAAATGAGCCCTTGTATGTGAAACACTGAGCATGGCCCCTGAGGAATGATAGGTACCCCTGAACAACACCTATTGTCACTTAACTTACTCCCCAACCGCCCATTTGCATGTAGGTGCCACATTCAAAAGGATAAAAGGTGAAGGTTTCAGTAACATGGGGGGTTCCAAGTGGGCCACATTAGCACCTCTAAACCCCCTGCACATTGATTGCTACTGGCTCGTCTCTCCTGACAACAGACATTGACTGGTGTCCCTCCTGGAGGGCACCCCTCCCATCCTTGTCCTTGACATTCCACACCTCTAGCTGGTCTCTCAGGCCTGGCAGGGTGCTACTTCCGTTGCTGCCAGGTTCTCGGTCTCAGAGGCCTTGTTCACACTGCCCCCCTGACCTGCCCTCTCCTTCCTGCCACGGACAGATGTTGCCTCAATGGGCAGATGTGGTGGCCACAGTTAATTGGCTGGGGATACAGAGACAGCAGCCCAGTTTCTTCCTGGACAATTGCCAATTATACTTAGGTTGATAACAGTGCAAAGCCTGTGGTGGCTTCTATTTCAGAATAAAAACTGGGTGGGGGTGGGGCCCTTCCCCCATTCCTTATTTCTGGGACCTCAGCTCCTACACCACTTGCTGTGCTCACAGGGAGCCATAATGGCCTCCTTTCTATCCCTAAAACATTCTGGAATACCTGTTCTGCCTCAGAAGGTTTGCATTAGCCATTCCCTTTGCCCTGGCACTCGTCCCCCTCAGGTCCTGCTCCTGCAGGACTCTAGTCATATGCCACCCTCTTTGCTGGCCCATTATTTCAAACTGCAGCTTATGACCCCCTTCCTGGCTTCTTTTTCTCCATAGCGTCTCTCCCCAACTCCCCCTCAGGACATCCCCTCTAAGTTAATACTCTAAATGTAGGATTCCTCTGGTTTTTCAAAACCACACTTCAAAAAATATACACATCTCTCAAAGCAACATTTTCTTCAGCTGATGTTTGTATAGGAAAAAGCATATACTTATATCCCACTGGCTCTATGTGACATCTTCAATAAAATAATGTCCAGAAGAAGGTAGATGTGTTGAAAGGCATTTGGTGAATAGCAGTTCATTTCAGGAAATTGCTTTGTGTTTTTTTACTGTAAAAATAAAAATTCACTGTAAATTTTATCTGCATTTCCCCCCCCAAATATTGATTGATATTTGCCTTATTTATTTGCCATTACTCACTTTAAAGATAATGCTTGTGTTGTGGCATGAAAGATACATGTTAGTGCACACAGGGTGACTGTGAGCCCCAGCCACTGGTCAGAGGTCAGGAGTTGATGATATACGTGTTCATAATTATGTGCTATAGAGGTGTTAATGGCTTGGGTTACATGTTAGGAAACTGACTGGAGGTTTCGTTGGACTTGTAACATCCGCATTTTTTTCCCATTTAACATAATGCATTGTCCTTACTTGTTGTGCTTATGGTCTGTCTGTCCTCAATAAAGTGAAAGTCGGGCCTCCAGTCTGTTTTGTCCCCTGTCACCTCCCAAGATGTAGCAGGAGCTCAACAAGTGCTTGGAGGACATCTGTCTTGGGCCTCTTTGAGCTCCAGCAGAGGCTACAGAATAAGGACCTGCCAGCCTCTGGGTGCAGCACTGGCTCGCGTCCCAGGCTCACATCCCACAGAAGCCCACATTTTCCGGGTGGAAGTGGAGGTCCACCTGGGGGGAGACTGAAGAGTCTGTATAGCTCTGGACGTCTGGTTGAAGGTTCCCAAGAGCATAAGAGTGACGTGGCAGCACTAAAGCTCTAGCTGTTTATGTGAACGACAGGAAGAGGCTGCTGCATTAATGGCGCACCAACGATATGAAGCAGTGATAAGCACTTTATGTATGCATCATGTGGCCATTTCTGAAATGGCTCCCAAAGATCTCCACCTCCTGGCACCCACACCCTGCACGATCCCCTCCTTTTGTGGGTGGGCTGGATCCAGTGTTCCACTTTTAACAAATGGAATACAGCAGAAGTGATGGGATGTCACTTCCAAGATTAGCTTATAAAACACTAGGGCTTCCTTCTTTCTCTCTCCAGCTCATCTCCTGGGGTTGCTCTGACGAGGCAAGCTTCCTCACTCAGCCCAGCTGACCCCTGGATTGTCATCTTATGGACTCTGAGTTAGAGGACACAGCTAAATTGCACCAGGACAACTGGTCCACAGAAACAGTGAGGTGATACATGTTGTGGTTTTAAGCTACTCAGTTTGGGGGGTAATTTGTTATGTAGCAATAGATCACTAGTACACATTACTTCACCCAGTCTTCACAACTGTTCATTTCACAGGTGAGGACACTGAGGCTCAGAGGCATAAAGCAAATTGCTGACGGTCACTCCACAGCTAGACCAAGGTTCAGCCCCTACAGGGTCTGGCTCCAGGGTTCTGTTCTTCCTCAAAATCTCGCTCTTCCTCTGGAGGTCCACCGCAGAAATGGCGGTAGAGAACTTCCCA
Source organism: Hipposideros armiger (assembly GCF_001890085.2). Classification (NCBI taxonomy): domain Eukaryota; kingdom Metazoa; phylum Chordata; class Mammalia; order Chiroptera; family Hipposideridae; genus Hipposideros; species Hipposideros armiger. The sequence continues at coordinate 772,611 of NW_017731817.1, read as the reverse complement.
GGGAGTCCCATCTCTGGAGCATTTGTGCCTTCCCATCACTCATTGTCACAGACCTCTGGCTGGCTGTCTCACTGCAACATAAAAGCCACATATGCATCTTCAGAGAGGATTTTTTAAACACTAAGTTGAGCTACTTCCCCTCAAACAGGCCATGGAACTTCAGGGGATAAAATCTATTTTTATTTTCAGGAAGCCATCTGCCTCTTTCTTAGTTGAGAAATTTGACCACAGCTGGAAAATAATAAACAGTTATTCGAGGTTGGAGTGCAGTTGGCCTAATTTCTCTCATACACATCTGTATTCGCTTCTTTTGTCAAAGGGCCCCTAACCAGGATCAAGGGAGTTAAAGGATCAGAACATCACTAATTATCAACACGGAAAGTGTGGGCTCAGTAAAGCCAACCTACTGCTAGGCGTTCCAGCCCCTCAGAAAACATGTCTGAGGCCTGACTGAACAGACAAGAATTGGGAGTGATCCACCTTGGGCCTCATCAGTGCTCTGCCCCCAAATGAGGTCCCTTACCTCTCCCTCCCTTTTCAGGGGTGCATATTGCCCAGGACATTGCTAAGGAGGACTATCTCCCTTCCGGGGCTTGTACCCCATTCAGTGTTCCCTAATCAGAAGGCAGCCTGGCCAGCCTTGCCCATGCTCTTTAGGAATGACTTGGTGACTGGGTGACTTCCATCTGTGCCAAACGGTGGCCATCTCTGCGGGCTGGTTCCTCACTCAAGAGTAAAATCCTGAACTGGATTGCTTTTATTATTTCTTAAGGAGAAATCTATACTAACAAACCTAATTAGTCAACATCAGTTATAATATAAACTCCCAAAGGGTTTCATCCCCTCATAGAAGAAGCAAGAACCAGAAGCACAGAAAGTACCTCCCCTCCACATATTGCCTGAGTGGACAGCCCTTTCCTAATCCACTTTCGTTTCTGCACAGCCCTTTTGATTATAGAGAAGGTGGAGAGAGCCTCCTCCCTCTGACTCACTTTCCAGAAAGGACCATGAACTCTCTCTGGAAAGTCCCCAAGCAAAACAGATACGTTCATGCACACCAACATAACCTAGCTGGTTTTAGCTGTAAATATGGTTTAAAAATATGGTTAATCACTAGCTGTCCAGGAAGCACGAGTATTGATAAGGTAGAGGTTAGGGTTGTACATAAATAAAATCAACCTAACAAAACTAACATGCTGTTTTACTCAAGGACAAACTTTTTGTTGCACGCCATGATAACTGTGCAGAAATCCAATTTATAAATGTTCTGGGTACATTCATAAATATGGGGTTGGCCTGCTAGTGATGTTTATAATTCTTATGTATTTTTAATCAAACATGGTGGTCCCCACTTTCTCTCCTATAATATGCATTCTCACAATTAAGCAAAAGATGAAGGCATAATGAACACTATACTCCTTGGTCTGCTGTCCCCCACTCTCTCCATGGCCTTGCCTGTTGGGCACAGAGAACTGACTTTGTCAGAAGATTGCATCCTCGAGGCCCAGCCTGGGAAAAAGGGAATAGTGCTGTCACAATCAGGGACTCTAGGGATGATGAAGAGGGAGGAAGGCAATTTGGATTGACCAGGAACCTAGAGAAGGAAGCAGGACAAAGGTGCAGCTGGGGGTAGATACTAGCCATAGTTTAGCTAACTAGCTCAGAGACCGTAATTAACCTTAAACCACTTAAGCTCCCTGAGCCTCCTCTGCCTCACCTGTAAAATGGAGGTAACGACTAGCTACCTTGTTTACTTGTGAGGATTAAAGAAGAGAACTCATTTAATAAATATGTTTAGCACATATATAGCCAGTGCTTGATAAATAGAAAGAATGTGTGCTATTAGCATTAACAATAAACCTGAGTGTGGCTTCCGATGCTGGTCCAACTCAGGAGATGGAAGGAGGCCCAGTCGGACATCTGTTGCCAGGTGAAGCCTTTAAGGTGCTGTGGATGGCAATCTTTTACAAGCAACCTTGAGAGTTCCCCACAAAACAGAATTGATGAGGCCAACCCCACAAAGCACCCAGCATTCCTCACCCCTGTTCTGGTGCCTGCCATCCCAGACTCCAAGCGTCCAGCTCCTACTCTGGGGTGAAGCTTCCAGAACCTCTTCCATTGACTCCAGGCACCTGTGGCCAGGTCCCAATAGAAACTCTGGCCACAAGGCTGCGTGTGTGTGTTGCTTAGGGTGGGGTTACTAGCATGGTCACAGTAGCACTTAGGTTGGGGACAGATAGCTAGGGGTGGTAGGTAGCACAGGGCACAGGCACAGGAAAGATGAATTCTGAATTTGAAACCTCTGACATTTGAGGATATAGGGAAAGAGAAACAGGGTGAGGGATGGCGAAGGTGACCATTGACAAATAATGAGTCAGGAAGAGCTGTCCTACGATGAGGGTTGGGGTGGGGCAGGGCTCCATGTCCCAGTGCACCCCTGGAAAGGCTGTCATGTGCCTGTCCCTCAGGTCCCAGCAGCTCCTGGGAACAGGTCTTCAGTAAGAGTGGCCAGTGTTGGTCAACCTAAGAGAGAAGCTGTCCGCTTCTCACCTGCCTTCCAGCCACCTACATCTTATCAGCAGGTCCAGCAACTGTGATGTCCTCCCACGACAGACTTAGCAACCCTGCTAAAAATTTAAACCCAGATCAGCTCAGTCACAGCAGAGGGGCAAGACCAGAGGCAAGAAGACCAGTTAGGAGGCCAAGTTAGTGTGCACAGTAGTCTCAGCTCGGTGGTGGTGAAAAAAAGTCGGTGGCTTCTAGAGAAATTGAAGAGGTTGACCGGACAAGGCTTGGTAATGAGCAAGATGTAGGAGGCGAGGGAGAAAGAGAAACGACCAATGAGTCCTGGGCTGCTGGGGGTCAGCAAGTGAGTAGGTCATGGAGTCAGTTACTGAGGTAGGAATCACAAGGGAAGAGCTGGTTTGGCAGAGAAAATTACGAGATCAGTTTGGACAGGTTTTGTCTAGCACTTCCAAGATAACCAAGTAGAGATTTAAGTAGGGGGTTTGAGAGCTGAGTCTGGAACTCTAATCACCTGAGTCCATGATTAGGATCTAGAAATGTTCAGTATAGAGCTGGAAATTGTGGTCACCAAGGAGAATGGGGTCACAGGGAGGAAGGGGTGATGGGGAGATAGAACAAGAAAAGGTTATAGAGACAAGTTAAGGAAGACTGGGCAGAAACCAATGTCCAACTTGCTGCAAAGGACAGATAAAAGAAGGAGGTGAAGGTGACTAGCTTGTCTTGGGTGACAGGGAGAACTATTAAAGCCTCTCTCCTTCCAAAAGAGAAAGGGAAATTACTTCACCAAGAGAAATTGTAAAATAGACTTAAGCTTTTGATCATCTATGTTCTGAAGCCTTAATGTGGATGGCTTTTTCCAAGCACATTAAGAATTCTCCAATAATTGGTACAACTCTGTGGAGAGAAATTAAGCAATACCTGCCAAAATGTAAAAGGTATGTAACCTCTGATCCAGTGGTTCTAGTCTAGGAATTTATCCTATAGATACACTATCATACAAGAAAAACATTTTACAAGTTTTTCTTTTTTAAAATCACAGCTTTTTTACTCTATAAAAGGCTAGTTAAATAAATAATAATACAACCAGACAATGAAATAATAGCGCATCATGTAGTATTGATTCTACTGCACATAGCAGAAATCTGGTTACTCTGGATTTCACAAGTTTTTTTCCCCAGGTAATGCTAAGTCCGGAGGTAGGTGGCCTAGAGCAGATAGGGTGGCTCTACCCAGAACCTTCTATTCTTCTGCTTGGCCACTGAGCATGAGCTTTCTTCCTTGTGCTCGCAAGATGGCTGCTGTGTGCTGAGCCACCAAAGCTGTGTTCCTGGCAGGAAGGAGGAGGAGGAAAGACAGAAACCTGTCCTTTTTTTATCTGGAAAGCAACAAGTTTCCCAGAAGCTCCACCCAATAAACTGCTGCTTACACCTCACTGACCACAACCACGTACATGGTCATTCCATGTACAAGGGAAGCTGCAAATTGCAGCCCCCAGTGAACTTGGGGTTGGGTTGGTTTGAAAGGAGGAACGCCAATTAACAGTCATTAAGAAGGCAGCTCTGTATATGGGTCAATAACTAAAATATACCAGACAACAAAGCACAGAGCAATACCTATCATGTGTATTCTATATATACATGTATACCATATGTATACACATATACAACATACTGTTATGTGTGTGTGTGTGTGTGTGTTGCTTTAAATGCACAACTACCTCTAGGAGGAAAAACACAAATGATAGACAAGTATTTGTCTCTGGGAAGAAGCCCCCCTAGAGGCTGGGGACCCAGGAGGGAGGGAACATTTCATTCTTTGCTCTTTTGTGATTTTGAATGTTCCAACATGTGCATATAGTATCTATTCAAATATTAAGTAATGTTTAAAAAAACAGAAAGAATGCCTCCAGAGTAACAAAGCTTTTTCCTTGTCACTGGTATGATGTAAGTGCTGTGACCCTAAAGCCAATAACAGAAGAGATACTGAGACTCTAACTGGATGCTTTTTAAATAACTGTAGGAGTCATGGACCTGCCAGGTGGGAAAAATATGAAAGGAATGCAGCATTCTTTTGCCAAATCAGGCAGTAACACTAAGAAGTTACAAAAGAGCCATACAGGCATGACAGAAGGCTAATAGTCTTAAAGTGTCTTTAGAGCCAGGGAAGGAAAGTGTCCACACCCAGGAAGGGAGGTCAACAGGGAGAATTAGGTGGCCCAGTCCTTGTAGCCTGGGAGTCCCTGTTCCAGTTCATAGTGTCCCACCAGGGTCTTGGGAACAAGTCACACTCTGTCTCCTGGCCAGAAACTTCTAACAGGTGTTTAACCTCAGTCTCCCGAGATGAAAACGACAACTTGCTAGAAACAAGTATGTCCTTAGCAGGTAAGTGATGCTCACTCGGAGATGATGAAGGAACTCAAACCTAGCTCTCTTTTTATACGTTTAGAAGTAGTCTCCGTGTACTGGGTATGTATAATATTCGTCATGTTTACAAGAAGCTGGTATATTAGAGTAGTTAACAAAGCAGCCCTGTGATTCCAATTTTATATGTAATTGAGTGATTGATTTAAATGTAAGATTTTAAGCTGAAAAGTGTAGAAGAACAAAGCTGGTAAACAATATTGGAACACCTAAGAAATTTTAAGTCGCTGTATTTATAAGTTTCATTTATATTTATAAAAATTACTTAATCTGGGGGTAGGTTTTGTTAGTCTACTTGGAGTACTAAGAAATAAAGTAGATCATAAATGTTTAAGGGAATTTAACTAACTTGTAAAAAGGCTTTTGAAAGTAATTGTTAAATTTTCTCATTTTTTAACAGAATTGTAAGAATAATTTCAAAGCCCAAAGGAAGAGTTTTCTTTTCCCAATTTATAACATTAAAAATTTGATAGTAAATGGTACATTATCAAATGAAAAAGCAAGACACAGAGCCTTAAGTTTGGTGCAATTTCATATCAGTAAAAAGGAATAAACCCAAACCCCAGTATTTGGGTGCGTTTGCCGGCATATGCTTGCACTTGCAGCATAAAAGAGTGTGTGTGCATAGGCTTTGAATGTCTGAAGAGAATAGAATTGGAAGTTAGTAACATATATCTTCATATATCTTTGAACTATTTCACCTATTACAACGAACATGTTGTACTTTCATAATTTGAAGAAAAAAACAAGTAAAAAGTGTCCAGAAAAAAAAACGTTCTTTCCAATTGTCAGTCTTCTTTCACACACATCATCACCTTTGCACCTCCTGACTATGTAAGAAGAATAAACACTGTTATCTCTATTTTATCTCGGTTAAGGAAGCAGAGTTTGGACATGCAAACTGCCTTGCCCAAGACCACACAACTATTAATGGAGAAACCCCATCTCCCACCCAGGCCTCTTGACCCCACAGTCCAGCGGTCTGAGCAGACACCCCGGTGGATAAGGTAGGGTAAAGGCAGCACCACCAAGAAAAGAGACTGGTGGTGTCTTTCTGCGCAAGGACATCTATGCAGGCAGGAATGAACTCTGCCTATGTCATACCACAGCTCTGAACACTCCATTACCAATATTTACCATAGATATCTAAGAAGGCTGTGTTGTCTCACCTTGTTTAAAAGAGTCAGCATTTGCCAGTGATCTTATCACATCACCTGGAGCCTGGGTGCTAGTTTCACAGGGTTACTCTAGGTCATATGGCCAAGGGAGTGTTTGCAGTCCTCACGTGCTGGCAGAGGAGGGAGTGGTGCATGACATGTTCTTCCACAGCATCAGTGATGCGCCTTCCTTGGCCCTTTCTGATGACTCCATAAGGACATTAAGTCAGAGACCTTGGGAGTCCTGGCCTGCAGCAAGGCCTCAGCAGGGCATGGATCTGTGTACTGCTGCCATATCAGCATCTTTAACCAACATGCCCTGTGCTTATTTAAGAGACCTCCAAGTCCTCAGAAACTGAGGAGTGGGCATTGTGACATGGCCAAATGAATCCTAGTGGGAGGCCCAGGCGGAACCAGGCCAGCTGGCACCAGCATACACAGCCTACCATTCTCCAGGGCAGTTAGCACATTCTTGTCTCTTCGGCAATGCTTGTCTTTTGAAAATGAACTGGGACTCACGTTTAGAGGTTCAGAAATGTTTTTTCCACATCTATACTAATTTGAGTGGGTCTGACCAAGACCAGTGAGTTTTCATGGATATAGTTGTGACATGGTGAGGAGCAGAGGCCTGGGCCCAAAACAGATGGGCCTACAGACAGACCCAGCTCTGTTGCCAGCTGTGGGGTCTCAGATAAGTCAGAACTTCTTTGTGGGTCAGCATCCTTGTCTCTAATCTAAGGATGGTGAAACTTGCTCACCTTCCTCTTGGATCACTGAGACTCAAAGTAGAAAATGTATGAGAAAATGCTTTGCAGGTCATACAGCACTTTCTATACACAAGGTGTCGTCAATGGTTTGCTGTGTCATAAGAAATGAGAAGGCTCCTCTCGGGATCCCCTATCTTCAGGGACAAATGGAAAACTAGTTATCTATCTATAGATAGATATCTTCAATTTGAAGTTGTTCATGGTTAATCCAAGTTTCCTGGTAAATCCTTTTGCAATGTTGAGTTAAATTCCCTCAAGAGATTCTGTTGACATAAATGCACTAGAAAAAAAAAGCAGTATTTGCCATCAACAAATAAAAATGTTTAAAAGATGCTTTCTTCCTGACCATAAGTAGTTATTTCAGCTTGACTCTATGCAAATGCCTTTATTTCATCAATGTTTTCTCCCTGTTTCTTAAATGAGAGCTTTGGGAACAGGCTTAGTACAATGTGGTTCTTTTTAAAATGCAAATAAGCCTTTCAATTCAAAGTTCAGAATTTTCTTCTAAATTTAAATGCTATTCACTTTAAATTTTGGGAAAGCAATCTGGCAAAGATTATTAAAATTAAATGTGAGAGAGCATGTAATAAAGCTAACATTCGTATTTCTTGTGTGCCGGGCACAAAACCAAGTGCTTTTTTGCCTGGATCATCTCATTTTATCCTCACAACTCAGTGAGTATCAGCTCTGTTATTACCCCCATTTTGCAAATGAGGAAAACTGAGCTACCAAATTCAAGTGAAGACTTCACTTTCCCCGCAGATGTATTCATGGAATGCTCACGGTTAAAGTGGATGTTAGTTAAATTTAGAACACCACCAATCATTGACAGATGGGCGAAAAACACCAGAAGAGCCCCCCCTTTCTATATGCCTGACACTGTGCTGCACCCTGGTCACTAAGTGTCTTGCTCAATCTTCCTACCATCCCACCTCATGAAAAGGCTAGGCACTGTTCAGTAGTTTTCTCAGTTAAACATGAACAGACAATTCACACATATGGAAAGCCAGGAAAAGCATAGAGTAAACAAAAATGGGGAAAAATGCTCAACATCCCTGATAATACAAAATGACAACTGAAAACATCAATCCAGTACCAATTACACCTATCACATTAGCCAAAGTTAAATACAATGGTAGTGATTTTAAGTGAAACTAATTTGTTTATATGTTGCTGGTGGTGCTTTTATGATCAAATGGCAGATGAAGAAGCAGAATGAATACAAATGTATGTGTGCTCTAACATCATCCATGTGCGTGAAGGGAACACGGCAAAATGAACACAGCTGTTGGCTTAGTGGGGAATGAAAATGTTAATCTCTTAAATTGTCTCACTTGTTTTTATAATAAATAAACTTGGGAGGGAAGGAGGTTTTATTATCCTGTTGCACCATTTTACAGTTGAGGGTTGCATTCCTGGCTTCAATAAATCAGGGATCTCACCATTAAATGATGAAGAAAACCGAGATTCAGTCATTTTAAACTTCGGCCTTGACCTCAGATATGGAAAGTGGGCTCTAACGTATAAAATTTTATGACCCTCATTCAATGCCCTCATTTTCTTGATGAGGAAATGGAGGCCCAGGCACATGGAATTCTTTGTCAAGGTCACTGAGTTGCCTGTGGAGCTACAGCTAGTACCTGTTGCTTCATTTCATAAAAATTCTATTAAATAAAAATAAACGTGCTATGTATATGAAACTTCCATGGGGTGTCTGACTACCAGCACTGACACCAAATGTGTGTTTTTTTCCATCATCAACAAATTCAATTCTCTTACACCAGCAGGGTTTCTAACAATTCAATTCAATTCTGACACTAAGTACCCAGGGTTAGCACAGACCCCGCAGGTTCAGGGTCAGTCCCACAAGACTGCCCCCACTTCAGACGCCAGTCACAAGTCCTAGGGGCCACCTGTGCTTCTGACCAACTGGCCACAACTAGAGTTCCCATGACTTCCTCCTCAGGCTCAATAGTTTGCTAGAACGACTCACAGAACTCAGGAAAGTGCTTTACTTACTATTACTGGTTTAATACAAAGGATAAAAATAAACGGCCAGATGAGACGGTACATAGAATGACGTTCAGCAGGGCCCCGAGCACAAGAACTTCTTCATCCCCATGGAGTTTGGGTGTGCCACCCTCCCAGTTTAGGAGTTTTATGGAAGTTTTATTACACAGACCTGATTGATCAAATCATTGGCCATTGGTGATCAGACTGGACTTCCAACCCCTCCCCCCACCCTGGAGGTCAAAGGGCTGGACTGAAAGTGCCAACCCTCTACTCACGCCTAGGTCTTTCTAGACAACAGTTCCCATCCTAAACTATCCAGGAGCCCTCAGCCACCATCATCTCATTAGCACACAAAAGACACTCTGACACAAAACCAAACATATATATTTCTTATTGTATCACACACCAAAAATTCATCATTAAAGGAAATGGGTAGACTTTGGAATCCAAACACTGGAGCAGGTATGTCCCTAGGTCCATTCTAGAACTGCTGGTTGGGTATGTTGACCACCAGTCTTGAGGTGTGGGCTTACTTGAATACAGTGGTTCTCACCGTTGGGCCAGCTACATCAGCACCACCTGGGCATCCCCTGAGGCCTGTAAGAAACACAGAATCTCGGCACCACCTCAGGCCCACTGAATGAAATCTGCATTTTAATAAGATCTCAGATTTGTTTGCAACATTACATTTTGAGAAGTACTCCTTGGAGTACTTCTGGAGGTGGTGGGCAGCCAGTCTCTGAGCCAGCCTCCTCCAGCCTGGGCAGCCCAAGACTCTTCCCTAGTGTGACTTACAGGGATTGGTACCTTCCACATTGGAAAAAACTGGTGGCTCAGGTGTCAGGGGTGAAAAAGCTAGAGTCTCACCAGGGAGAACAGCCCAAAGAGGGGCTAGATGGAGGATGGGAGACACTAGTAAGGCAGAAGCATTTTTGAATGTAAAAGGTTTAAGAAATAGGAATTTGCCCCCTTCCCCACCAGCTATCCTCCACTACCCCCCCCCAAAACCCAATAATTGCTGTTGAAAATTTTGCAAAGCAGCACAACTTCACCACAGATGGGTGGGAGCTTGGCAAACATTGAGGTTACCTTCGGCCCCTCCTAAACCTGCCCTCCCACCCCTGACCTTGCTCTAGTAGCAAAGGAAGCAGAAAAGGTGTGCATAATGAAGGAAGGGTTCTAAGCAGAAGCATTTTAGGACAATTGCCTACTGTATTAGTTTCCTATTGCTGCTGTAACAAATTACCATTAACTTAGTGGCTTAAGACAACACAGATTTTTTTATCTTACAGTTTTTCACTGGACTGAAATTGAGAGGTAGACAAGCTTGTATTCCTTCTGGAGGCTCTAGGAGAGGGTATACTTTCTTGCCTTTTCCAGCTCCGAGAGGCCACCCACATTCCTTGACTTGTGACCCCTTCTTCCATCTTCAAAGCCAGCAGCGTAGCATTTTCAAATCTTTCTCCTCTCTTCAACTTGTTTCTGTTGTCACAGATTCTTCTCTGACTCTGATTCCGCTGCCTCCCTCTTTCTCTTATAAGGACTCTTGTGATGACATTGAGCCCACCCAAATAACCAAGGACAATCTCTCCATCTCAAGGTCTTTAGCTTCCTCACATCTGCCAAGTCCCTTTAGCCGTGTGAGGTAACATATTCACAGATTCCAGGGATGAAGATGTGGACATATTTTGGGAGGCAATTTTCTGCCTGCCACATCCACTTTTTAAAGTTCCTCTGGTGGGTCTGGTGGTGAAGGGTGCCACCTTTCCAGGGGCTGTGCTTGGCTCCTGTGGCCCTGTCTTTGATGGGTGAAGATAATGCATATGTGGTTGCCTCATTTGGCTGGGGACAGTGCAGTATTAATGTGTCAGCAGAATTCAGCTTAAGTTATTTATAGTGTCAGTGGCTTGGCTTGTGCATTAATGTAACCATTTGCATTAAGTGAGTTTTTAAGATGGGAGCTGCTCAGAGTCAGGCTGTAAGGTCTTTTCTTGCTGTGGGGCCCCAAAGCTGACAGAGTAGAATGAGACCAAATGGACATTTTCATTTATGAGGCCAGCTACCCCCACGCCCACCCCAATTACAATACATCTGAAATACACCTATGTCATAAAGCCTCCATTGAGGACCAGCTTTTCTTTCTTGCTCTAAATGGCCAGATCCAGTAACAGGCGCTAGGGGAGTGAATGGCCTCAAGCCCTTGCTGCAGTTTAGAAATTGGTCAACAGGCCTCCCCCTGCTCATAGGGTCGTGACCTTAAGCAGGAAGCCTGTGGGTTCAGAGGCCCCTCCAATCCCAGCCACTCTTAACTCAGGTTCATGGAATTCTTTCTGGGAACAAGAGTAATGATGGGGCTGGAAAATTCCTTATCCCTTCAGCTACCCTGTGCATCTGGACGGTGTTAGATGTTGGGATATGACAAGAGAAGGCCCAGTCCCCAGCCCCTGGGATCTTACTTAGAATGATGAGGAAACAGTAAAAATGCAGATTGGTGGGTGTCACATTAAAACTAAGTAAGGGGTATTATGACAATGGAGAAGGAGCCCAGAGCCAGCCTGGGGGACAACACTTGAGTGGGGACTTGAAGAATGAGGGAATGGTAATTAGACAAGGGTGGGACAGAGGAGGCTGAGGACACACAGAACGAGGCATGTGCAGCCTATTAATATTTATGTTATTATTTCATTAATTTACTCTTATACTCATGCTACACACAAAGGCTGCTGTAATCATGACATCTAACACCTAACCCAGCAGTTACCATATGCTATGTGCCAAGGGCTTCCAACTCCTTAACTCATGGAATGCTCCTGACCACCTTATGAGATGGTGACTATCATTATATTGGAAGAGAACTGAGGCACAGAGAGCTTCAAACAGAGGGGACACAACCAGAAGTGGTGAAGCCCAGATGCCCAGATGCCCAGGTGCCCAGATGCCCTTCCTCACAGCTTAGAAAATATGACACCCTGAAGCTCTGTGTCCCCTGCACCAGGTCCCAGATGCAGACAAGGTGGTGTTCGCAGCAGCACAGTGCTAGAGAAAGGGGTCTGGATTCTTCCAACCAACAGTTCTCTGGCTGGGAAAGTTGAACAGGCTCGGCCTCCATTTGCAGAGTGTGGCAGCTATAGAAGGAAAAGCAGGGAGGTGGTGGACATGGGGAGACAAGGCAGACGAGGGTCCCCTCACCAGCTGCCCCCCACTCCAACATGGTCACATGGGAGCCTGAGCCCCTAGTAGAGACAACAGCCTGTTCTTCAACCCACAAATCTTCGAACCTGAAAAGCGTTGGCCCTTCAGGAGGCCGCCCCTGTGCAGAGCAGGAGGTGTCCCCGTCACAGGTGGAGAGTGCTGACAAGTCTGTGCTAGGTGGCCCCGGAGGAAATGCCCTAGTGGCCAATGCGGAGTTGGAGGACAGACAGGTGCCAGGGCCTGGGTCCCGGGAAACACCATGAGTGCTTATAGAACGAGTCCTATGGGCTCCTCCCTCCTGTGGAGTTGCCCTCTGCCACCTCTGTGACAAGCCCCGCCAACCAGAGCCACACTTTCAGCCCCAGCGAGAATGGGCTCCTGGGGTCTGTACAACTTGACAATGATTCTGTTTTTCCGTCCAACAATGAACCTGAGGTTCCCCCTCACCCCTTTCACCCCCCCTCAGCTTTTTCCTGGGAGGTGATGAGCCATGCACATGCTTGGGGTTGCTTCCTGTGAGATTGGGTTAACTCAGCCACCTAAACATAGGTGTGTGTAGAGACGTTGCTCTGATAACCTGGGAGTTGCCAGCTGCGGGACAGGGCCCTGTCGACAGCCAGGTTGCAGAGGGGAGCATCAGGCCATTCCAAGGAGTCTCCTACAGCTGCATCTTCTCCTGAAATGACCTATGAAAGAAAGGTTTCTGATGATATCAAAGGGAAAATTAGGTGCCTCGGGCAAATTATTCCAAGTGTCCTGCCACCAGCTTTGATCTTATTTTCTTAGTTGTTTTTAGATGTTCTGATTATACTTTAAGGACAGAGAAAATTGAGTTGGTCAGAAACCTCAGTTCTTATTTGTCATCAGCAGCCACGGTGAGAAATGGCAGGTTTAAATCCTGGCTCCACCACTGAGTGGCCATGTGGCCTTGGGAGCATGCTCACTCTCTCTCCTAACTGGGGATAAAAGAACACCTGTCGCCAGAAGCCCGAGTAAGGATGAGATGAGTAATACAGGGGACACACGCAGCCTGACTGGTGCCTACAGCAGATGCTCGGTGTTTCCTATTTGGTTATTATTACTGCTTAGTTTACTTTTCCCCTTCACCCCTGACCTCTGCTTACCTTCCCCTCTCCAGGAAACCAGTTTAACATGTTTGGTACATGATCTGTTGTCCTTATAGACAGGCTTTTCAAAGTCACATGCATTCCAGGCCACAGGTTGCAGCCACCGGCCCACGATGTTGTGGTAACAATGCCCACAGATGCCATGTAAGCCATGACCAGCTACAGCGCTCACAACACTCTGGGCTAGGAATGCAACCTACCCATCAAATCAATTCTTTATAGGCAGATGATTTTTACTCATGGAGTATACGTCTGGATTCTTAGTTGCAAACAACAGAAATTCATCTTGGCTGAGAGCCTCACAGAAGAAGGTCCAGGGTTGTGGGAGGGGGTTCTTTTTTTTTTTTAAGATTTTATTGGGGAATTGGGGAGGGGAACAGCGTTGGGGAATCAGGGGAAGGGGAACAGACAAGTTGCTGTCCTTTTATTCTTCAGTCTAGTTGTGGAGGACGTCGCTTCACTGGCCCATGTTGGTATTATCATTGCGCTCTTCCTGGGCGAGGCAGATCAGTTGCCGGCTATTGGATGGCCGCTCACGGCGGCTCTTGGCAGCTCACACTGGCAGCCGGCAGCTCACACTGGCTGCTGGCCACTCACGGTAGCTTATGGCAGCCCACTGTAGCCGGGGCTGCAGCCTATGCCTTCGCTGCCTACTCACGGCAGCCCAGCTCCAGGTTGAGCTGTTGAGGGTACAAAGTCACTGGCCCTCGTGTGGGATCTGAACTGGGGCCCTGCTGCTCAGAGATGGCGTCCCAAGCCAACTCTTAACCAACACGCCCCACTCAGCTGGCCTGGGAGGGGGTTCTTTAGTCCACGCATCTTGCAGGGACCTGGGCTGACAAAGGCCCCTCATCTTCTGCTGATGAAAAAGCTCTGGAGACGGGTGAGGGTTGTACAGCAATGTCAATGTACTTAACGCCACAGAGCTGGATACTTACAAATGGTTAAAAAGGTAAATTTGTGTGTTTTACCACACGTTTTGTTTTTTTTTTGAAAGGATGGAGCCACTGATAAAAACAGCAGCTCGGATGAGCCTCAGGATGCAGTATGCGAAATGAAAGAAGCCAGACACAAAAGGCTGAACACTGTATGATTCTGTTTATAAAAAATCCTGGAAATGTCAAAACTACGGGGAGAAAATATCCAATTTGTCATCTCCAGGAGCCAGGGTTATGCAAAGGCTATTGGTGGCCTGGGGGTGATACAAATGTTCCATATTGTGATTGTGTACAACTGTTTATGTTGGTCAAAACCATCATCTATATGATTAACAATAATTTTTAAATTTTATGTAGATCATAATTCAATACGCCAATAAAACAAACCGTTACCTAAAAGTTGTTGGGAAGCATGCTCTCCCCTGTTCCCCATCCCCTGGGCCTCTGCCTGGGACCTCAGGGACACCACACACCACCAGTGTCCTGAATTAGAGAGAAAACAGCAGGAATTCCTTAGAGGTGGCAAAGCTGCTGGAGAGATGAGGATGGGAAGGCAGGTGAGCACAGGCTAAGGAAGGGGACTTCGTGCATCCTGTCTGTCTCTAGCCAGTGGATTTCAAGTGAAGCAAAGACTGCCTGGGCTTCCTGTGGGAAGTGTCAATCACCTGGGGTTGCCAGCTGTGCTCCGATAAGCAGCACACTGTTGGTATTTCGGCTTCCCCCACAGTCTGCCTGGAAGCACATCCACCCCCCCCCCATTTATTTGATTGTGTGTCCAAAAGCAATTTGGGGCTCAACTGAACATTTCGTTTCTTTTTATGACGTTTCCTGATTCTTTCACCTTGGTTACGTGTCCCAGGCAGGACCAGGCTCTGACAACTTGTTCAGGTATGCTACCAGGAGGTGCTAGGGGGCGTGGGAGACAAGGGCCAACATGCAGGCAACGTGCCTGTGCTCTGGCAGACATGCACCCCAGCACCTGTCTTGGGACCCCGGCTCCCAGTTCCCCTCACATCTCAGGCCCAGATCACTCCAGCTCTTGCCTCCTCTGTAGCCCTCGTATTGATTCCCCAGCCGACCAGGTCGGAAGGAACTGGCTCATGAAAGTGAGATTCTCGTCATGGAGACAAAGGATTATTGTAGGCAGTGATGTCACAGAGGGCCAGAGGAAGTACATGGGCATAAATGGCTCCCCCTGGCTGCCCTGGGATTCTGCAGACTGGATGACCAATGGCAGTGGTTGAATTATGTCCCCGCAAAGAGATATGTCCAAGTCCTAATCCCCAGGACTGTGGATGTGACCTTATTTGGAAATAGGTTCTTTGTAGATATAATGAAGCTTAGAACATGGAGATGACATCATCGGGTGTCCTTATAAGAGAACAGAAAGGGAGATATGAGAAAGGAGAGACACAAGGGAGACAACCCAGAGGGGAAGGCGTGAGACAGAGGCAGGCACTGGGTGATGCGTCCGTAGGCCAAGGGATGCACGGAGCATACAAGAGACAGGAGAGAGGCAAGGAACACGCTCTCCCTCAGGCCTCTGGAAGGAACCACCTCTGCTGATGATGCCTTGATTTCAGACTTCTGGTCTCCAGAACTGGGAGAGAATAAATTTCTCTCATTTTACTGTGAGCTGTAGTGGTAGCCCTAGGAAACTAATACACCACATCTCCTGGAGCTCAGGACCCGCCCTGGAGAAGGCCCCAGACCAGGGTCGGAGACCAAGTTCTCGGCTCATCCTCCAATGACGAGCAGCAGCTCTGGGCCAGTCCCCAGCTCTTCACCCTCAGCCTCTCCAATGACATTGTGATGGCAGTGTGGAGGATGAATTTGATGGTCTCCATGGTCCCTTCCAGTTCTGAAATATGACAGTTTACCAATTCGAAGAGGCAGCAAAGAGTAAAGTGGATTTTCAAACATTATTTTTAAGCAGTGGGACCCTTTGCATAGTCATTTTATGCCAAATCCTAACCTGTGAAAGTGGAGCTCATCTGCTCGAAGCATGGTGGCAGGGCCGTCACTGGCAACCCAAGGCGAGAGGCCAAAAGCCCCCCCTTCACTTCTCAGCCCCACCCCAACAACCACCTCCAAACACCCACTTCAGCCCTGAGGCACCTCCATGAATCCCGGGAACTCCAGAACTGCCGGTAGTCACACAGGCCCTGGAATCAAGCAGCCTGGGGCCTAGATGCCAGTTCTACCAATGACCACCAGGGGGCCTCAGACACACAATTGCTTCTCTGAGCCTCAGTCTTCTCCTCTGTAAAATGGGGGTCCTAGTTCCCACTCTTTCATTATTTGGAGGGCTAAGTGAGATACATCGGTGTCTTCAGCAGCCCCCAGTGGGCACTGGGTATCTGAGTTAATGCGACTTCCTGTCTCTTCCCTCTTCTCACTCTGTTGTTCCAGGCCCTCCCCCTATCTTGTCTGGAAGACACTCTGTAGGGCCTCGACTGGTACAGCTTCATTTTGTGCCCGTCCACTCCATGCATGCTGCTACGTAACTCACAGCCAAACCTTTGCACAGCAGGGCCTTCAGCTTACACCGCCTCTCCCTTTAGTTTCCCTACACACACACACACACACACACACACACACACACACACACACACACACACACACACACACCCTCTATGTCCAGCTGACAAGCCTCTCTTCATCTTCCAAGACCACCTCAGACAGCACTGCAGAGTTAGTGACTCCATATTGTACCCCCATACAATGCTGCCGTGTTCACATATCTCTGTGGGATTATAATTTTTCACATGATGCTTCCTCCTACCCTTTCTCCCTTGTTGTCTCCACTGAACTGTACAGATTTCAAAAGCATGACTGTGTGGCAGGCCCCGTGGGTTGACTATTGAGCAGACATGCCCCTCCCTTGCTCACAGAACCCTGGTTCCGGTTGGGTGGGGGGTGACGATGGATCACGCCTGGTCTGAGCCCTCGTGGAAATCCCCTTGCCTTTGCCAGTCATTGATCCAAAGTGACACGTGACTCAATCCGGTCAGTGAGCTGTAAGGGGAAGTCAGCTCCCTCCGATAAGAGAGAGATGGATGCTGTCATGTAAGGACAAGATGCTGCACTCATCTTGTTACCACAAGCAACCAGCAGAATCTCAGCTACACTGATACCTTGCTGAGTCCCTGACATACTTCTCACCTACATCTAAGCTTCTTATGAAGTTAGGTGATGAATATAAATATCTATGTTGTCTAAGCCACTGTAAGGCAGGAATTCTGTTAAACACTATGCTCACCTCACAGGATTCTTACAAAGATTAAATGAATTAATTCATGCCAGCCACTTGGTCCCTGAAGCAGTCTGGACAGCCTTGACCCCCTATCATGTGTCCCTGTGCCCAGCACTCAGGAACCCTCCATTACTGCCTGAGGACGCGTGAAGGTCACTGACACTGACCACGTGGGCTCTGATGGCTGACCGCTGAGAGCAAACACCAGGCTGTGGGCTGCCTGCCCATCCACATCTGTGGCCGATTAGCTTAACATGTCACTGTTATAACCATGTAAAGATTTGTAAAGGGCCCAGTGTGTCAGGGTCACCATGTTTGACCCAAGTCAAGGATTACTGACTTGACTGGAAGGTGATCTCATAAACATTGGTCTCTCTTCATGTTGTCACTTTTCTGCTCTCTTTTTATTAAACCTGACTCACCTGGAAGCTGAGGCCATCAAGGCCCAGGGTTAGTGCCCCACACATCACAGCCAAGTCCAAGACTCCAGGTGGACGACACTGCCTCCCTGTACAGAGGTCACGCAGCTCCCCAGACTGCTGGACAAATGCCCGCTTGCCCCCAAGGACACCTGACCTTGTGCAGTGGACATGTAGCTACTCTTGTTGAGAGCTAAGGGAGCCTTGGACAAATGCTTTAGGTAATGAGGTGGGGGAGACAGCTAGACTGAGAGCCACGAGCCCTAGGCCTTGGTCCTCTCTGGTCAGTAACAAACTGAGTCACTTTGAGAGGGACTCACAACATCCCTGAAGCCCCTTCTTTGTCTGTAAACATGGAGCTTGAGTTAGATATCCTGTGAATTTGAAATCTGACATCACTCACTAGTTATCAAACTTTCTGCTAGTTATATGTTTAACCTCCCAAATTTCCAATTTTTCTAGTCTAGAAAATGGGCGTGACAAGAATCCTGACTTTGTAAGGTTCAGAAATAACATGTAGAAAGCACCTGACCCAGGGCCGGCCCAAGAACAAGTATACACTGATGTCCTCATTGTTATCACCTCCAGTTTTAGGAGTCTCGGGCTTGTCATAGGATTGTGAACAGGCCAACACCATCACATCTTAAACTCCAGGGTCACAGACAGGCTCAGAGACCCAACCGTGGTGCTGTTGCCCAGACCAAGTGCCTCCTGGCCAAGTGAGTTTTAAAAAGATGTCCAGGTCAGAACCATAATTAGAAATCACAGAGGGCCTTGTGTCAAAGAGCAAGCTATGGCTGATCAATAGCTGCTGTTTATTTCAAAGAGAGGAAAAGAGGGTTTTAAAAGGTGTTTAAAATCGAAGATGTGAATGTGCCCAGGGTCCCCAGCCTGACTACTGATGCTGAATAGCAGCTCGACACTCAGAGAAGGAAACCCCTCCCTCCCACGCCCCCCCCCATGGCAGGGAGACATCACCCCAGTGAAACCCCTCAGCCCCCCAGGGACTCCCCTCCTTGGGAAGTCTCAGGCCCTGCCCCACCAGCTCTGCTGGGACCAGGTTTCTCAAGGAGATTTCTAGCATCTCAATAGTAAACCATCCTTCTGCTCTTCTGTCCTGGAAACCAAACCCCTCTGACACAACCCAGAACTTGATTTTCTCACTCCTTCCTTCTAGGAAGCTACTTTGCAACCAGACAGATGTTTGCATACTCCCCTCCTAGCCTACGCGAAACCCCTGTGGGATGAATAAAGTTGTCAGAAGCCCAGAAATCAGAGCTTTAGAAGTTCCTAACACTTGACTCATGCACACGCCAACCCACCCACACGTGGCCCGCATACTGTCCAACTGCCTGGAAATGCACATGAATATTTTTGTTGTTGTTTTCACATTTAGGCTCAATTCTGGTTTTTAGCTGGCCAGTAGGTTTCAGTTCATCTATCTCCATATCTTCCTTCCAAAGGAGGAACAAAAGCATTGCTTCAAAGGGAGAAACTGATGGCTTTCAAATCTCGGCTGTGAAGACTGAATTGTTTCCAAGCTACCTTGAAATAAATTTTCATTATCATCGTGAACATCTTTGCACACACACCGATATGCTCGTCTGGCCACCTGCTGTTCAGGAAAGCTGTCGCAGAGGCAATGCTCACTTGTACTGTTCAGTGTCGTGTGCCCCTCCCCCACCTTATGGTGGCACCAAGTGATCAGTGCTGGCCAGTGAGATGGGAGCAGAGCTTCTCATTTCCAGGCCAAGGAGTTAAGAACTGGTGTGACTCCTCCTCTCTTCTTGTCCTGACCTGGAGGCCTCCATCTCTCATCTTCTGCAGGATGGTGAAGGGCGACCTGACCCACATCAGGCTTTGTAAGTGAGATAACAAACCTGAGATATGGGGACTGGTCTAGCTGACAGCAGTAGTAACCCTAACTAATACAGGGTCAGCTTTTTAGAGACCGAGCCCACATTCATTAGAAGTAGATGGTTCCCTTTCATCCCATTGCCTGTTCTTAGAAGTAGGTTGTTGGCGCGGTTCCTTATCTCGAGCTCATTTCTCAAGCTTGTGTGGAGCCCCGACTACGGGGAGGCCCTCTGGGCCTGGGGTTAGAGAGATGCCATAAAGGACTGTACAGTCTACTGGGGCAAGGCAGACACAGTCAACGAGCACTCCCAAACACATCTGTCTAGATGGTGAGAGCAAAATAATTACCTCTAAGGGATTGTCTCAGCTCATGTTTCAGCAAATTCAGAGCCATCATAGGTGCTGACAGGAGATGCAGGAATCAAAGCATGTAGTCTCCTTGATCAGACTTCATCAGACAGATGTTTCAGTAAATCACATTCTATCAGGTCATTAATTGATTCTTTTTTTTTTTTTTTTTTTTTT
>NW_017731817.1:741649-747734 GCF_001890085.2 Hipposideros armiger | reverse complement strand
GGCAAATACGGTATTCCAAAGAATCTGATATAACTCTATAATCATAAGTCCAATAATATTATGTAATTATGAAGCATAATAATAAAAGTCATCACTCAAGTGAATACCTAGAGACTTAGCAATACCACTGACAGTACCTGTCACAGTTCCCTATTGGTTTAGGTGTAATTTCAACATGTATCCGTCAGACTGACTCTTTTTCCTCCATTTGAATCTAGTCTAAGGTCCTGAAACTCCACACAGCATCTGGCGTGTTCCCATAACATGAGGAAGAATGAGGATGCAACAATGAATAACAGATCACGTGGGATTTTAAAACCAGTTAGTAAAATTATTGTATACTGTTTTAATCATGGTGACTCATGTAATCGGCATTTTATTCTTACTCATATTTTAATTTTGAAACAAATTATGCAAATGTACACTAATAGTATCACTGAGCAAATTGTTCATTGCATTTGAGGAACCTGTCCAGCAAATTTTAAATTAGGATCACAGTTCTGACAAAGAGTTCCAGAAACAGACTTAGAAACAACGGGCAGAGGCCCCTAAATGCACAGCCAATTTGGCCTTAGAGACACAGCTCCTGGAGAGCGTCATGAACATGTGTTGAGAGCTCCAGAGAGAAGCAAATGTTCCCCCTCAGTTACTTCTGAGGCTCCTGGATTCAGATCAGAGCCTGCGCCCCTGGACCTGCCCAGAATCCAAGAGGAACTAAGCCAGAAAGCTTTTATCTATTCCCAGGCTCTCCAGAAAGACAAGGAAAGTTATGGCTGTCATCGTTAATTAGTATGTGCCTCCTACACTGTTATGTCCATGACCCTTTTGAAGCCAGGATCCATGTGGTCCAGTCTCAGACCAGTGTTGGACTCAAGCAACTCCATCCAACAACCCCAGAGTAACATCAAAATAACTGAGGTTCTTTATATGCATTTCTAAAATGGAGTAATAGAGACGCTTGGCCCATGGCAACACTTCTTAAAATCTCCTTTCCTTTTCCATCTAGTTGCCAGCATCTCTCTCCTCAAATAGTCCTGAAGAACTCCTCCCCAGCCATAGGGGTTGGGCAGAAGAGGCACCTGTGGTGAAGAGCCCTCTGTGATGGGCAGAGGTGGGGAAGCCTGGGGCACTCATACCTACCTCATATTTCTCCCACCTTCACTGTTGGCTTTCATGAATATGTCAGACCAGGAGCCTGTGCAGTGGGAGAACAATCCACCTGCAGAGGGAACTCCAGCCATAGACCTAACCACTTGCTTAGAACCATGTTGTCTTGGAATATAAGAAGTTAGACAATGGTGGTGCTCCCTGTGATGAAACCTTTCTGTCTCCAGAGGTGTAAAGAATCATCAGATCTAAGTGAATGTCAAGTTCATCAATATATGCATCACCAGCAGATACCATTTTTATAGAACTGAGAAATACACCCCTCTTTTCCTAGCTTGGGCCACCTTGTGCCCCCTCCATCCCCCTCGTGCTCTATGAAAACAATTTCCTATTGAGCCACCCAGGCAGAGGGCTCAGAATAAACCCTTGAACTGATTTTTTTTTTAAAGATTTTTATTGGGGAATTGGGGGATGGGAACAGCGCTGGGGAATTAGGGGAAAGGGAACAGACAAGTTTCTGTCCTTTTGTTCTTCAGTCTAGTTGTGGAGGACGTTGCTTCACTGGCCCAAGTTGGCACCATCATTGCGCTCTTCCCGGGCAAGGCAGATCAGTCGCNGGCTGCTCAGCTCGGGCTGGACTCGAACCGCTGTTGCTCAGAGCTCAAACTCTTGAGCGAGCTCTTAACCAACTGAGCCACTCGGCCGGCCCCTCATTAATTGATTCTTTAATTCTTCATCTAATGAGCACATACTGACCCAGGTCACGTGTGAGACAGACCCTCCCCCTCCCTGCCCCAACCACAAAATGCAGTCAAGTAGAATACAGCAAGCAAACAAATCTGGAAACTTTTCATTCTCTCACTTAATAAAATAAAAAACGAAAGCAGGCTTGAGGGAGTGTTTCATACCCACTAGGTTGTAAAAAAAAAAAAATGTTTACATAAAACAATCAGTGTTGGTTTGCTTGGGTTGCCATAACAAAGCACCACAGCCTTGGGGGCTTAAACAGGAGGAAATGATCATTTCACGGTTCTGGAGGCTGGAAGTCCAAGATGGAGGTGTGGGCAGGTTTGGTTCCCTCTGAGGACTGTGAGGGACAACCTGTTCCAGTCCCCTCTCTTAGCTCCTGGTGACTTGCTGAAATCTTTACTCTGCCATACAGATGCTTCACCCTGATCTGTGCTTTCATCTTCACTTGATGCCCTCTCTGTGTGCATACCCATCTCTGTGTCCAAATGTCCCCTTTTCATTAGGACACCCACCATACTGGATTAGGGGCCACAGGACTCCAGTAGGGCCATCTACAAAGACCCTATTTCCAAATGAAGTCACACTCACAGCTCCTGAGGGTTAGGATTTCAATATATTTGGGGTGGGGGACACAATTCAACTTCTAACAACACTCCAAACTGGCAAGGTTGGGGTAAAACAGATCCGCTTGCACAGTGATGTTTCTTGCAGTAAGAAAAAGCTAAAAATATTAGGGAAGCAATATGGTTTGTGCACCAGCCAGAAGGATGAAGCTCCTTGACCCACAGATCTCACTCTCAGGAATGTGTCTTAAACCTTCTGTGCAGATCAAATCCAGGTGTTAATTTTCCGAAGAATATACATAAGGGAACACAAAATACTGACAACTACAGGTTACAATTTTTTTCTGGATCCAAGTCATTTTAATTATATTTAAATATATTTTTATATTATAGGCACCAGATATATCCCTCAGATCCCCAAATATTCACTTTCTACTGCTGTTAGGAAAATTTTGGTGTCTAAGCTCGAGAAGCTGAAAACTCTAGGTACAAAAAGGATGTGGAAGCATAATTGCTATTCCTAAACTACAAAAAAAGAGCCATTATTTATTCAGCTAGTATTTACTGAGTACCTTTTACCTGTAGGGAACTGTGCCAAAGGTCAAAAATCTATTTGCAAAGAGCCTAAGGCCCCAACTCTTGAATGCTTTAATTAACTATATTCTTAATGTGTTAGATAACATGCAGGCATAAATGGTAATTAAGAAAGATGTAAATCCCATTTAAAATTCATAAAGATTCATTTAGAATGGCACATCCACTATATTTAACTATTGGGTTGTTGGGAAAAGTCATGACACATTTTTGCAATGAAAAACATAGAAAAAATACATCATGACTTTTCTGACAACCCAATATTTGAAATACGTATGCTTGCTGACTTGTCTGTTTTGTTCACTTCTGTGTGCCTGGCACATAGTACGTGCTCAATAAGATCTCATTGAACTGAATGACTATATTGAGGACTGGAAGTTTATATGCAAAATCAGAAAACCAAATAAACAAGAAAGACCATTATCATACATGGAGTCATGAATATGTTTTCCTACTTTTCTCCAGAGATTTCTTTTACACAGTTGCTACTACAGTTTGTTAAAAAAATAAGTTAATAAATTAAAAAAGTAAGTCCTAGATGCCAAGGGAATGAAAATCTTAAGGAAATTAAAAGTAAAATACCTTTGATCCTGGGATGTCCCCAGGGCTGAGAGGCTGTGGGGCTTGATTTTTCTCTCTTGGCCACACGTATTCTTCAGTTGTCCACAGGACTAAAGGCACTTGACAAGCAAGAGGTGATTGCAAAAGTCCTAGTGAGACATGATGGCAGTCCAAACTAAGAAAGTGATGGGCTGGCAAGGAGGGACCGATGGGAGAGAATTTCTCATCTTCTGTGCCCAGTTTCTTCACTCTGATTTCCCTAATGGTGCACTAGCTTCTTGCCTTCCTTCTCCCTCTGCTTTTCTAGAAGAGGAGTAAGACTTGTTTTTTCACATTTGTGTGACTTCTAGACAAGTTTAGAAAAGCCTATTGTGAACAAAAATCTGGTATGGTGCATCAGCTGAGACAGGAAGACAAAATGTCTACCTATCCTGGTAATATACATTCATGCAAATAAAACCCAAAATGAACCCTTAATATCCAATGGCCCCTTGCAAGCCCCTTGACTGATTTGACTGGACAGCTCCCTTCTCTCCCTCCCCTCAATATACACATAACCAGTCCAACCCCAAGTTTTATATAAGGTTGTCGGAAAAGTCATGACGCATTTTGCAACGAAAAACATAGAACAAATACGTCATGACTTTTCCGTCATGACAATAGAGTCTACCTAAAAATATATGTCTCAAGTCCTTCTACTCTCTCCCACTTGTAGCCACCATCTGAATCTGTAGCCCCCAAAACTCCTGCCTGGATTCCTACAACACCCTTAACCAGCCTCACTGCCTCTAACTTTGGCCTCCCTGGTCCATTCTGCACACAACAGCCCAAGAGATCTTTCTAAAAGCGCAGCTCAGGTCATGTCACGCCTGCTCCAAGCCACCTTCAGGGGTGCCCATTTCACTCAGGATAAAATATAGAATCTTTAACATGGGCTGCACGGCCTCCCACATGTGGCCCCTGCCTGTCTCTCCAGCCCTTCTCTTGGCAGCACACTCACTCACTTCGCTGACTGCCTTCTTTCAAGTGAGGCAAGCTCTTTCATGACTCAGGGCCTTTGCACGTGCTGTCTTTCCTGCCTGGAATGTGCTCGCTGTTCTTTTCCTGATTAATAGTAATTCATTTTTTAGTTCTCAGCTTAAAGTCATTTGCTTAGAAGGGTCTTTTCTAACCTCTTCATGTAGTTTAGAAACCCCCGCTTTGGTCTCCAAAGGTACTCAGGACTTACCTTTCATAGAGTTACCTAAACATTTCTTGTTTATCTGTGTGATTACTGGTTATCAGCTTAATGTCTGCCTCTCCCATTAGTCTGTAACTTCCATCAGGGCAGAGACCATGTCTGCTTTGCTCATCCTTGTATACCCACCCAGTGCCTAGCAAGGTCCCGGGTTCGTGCTTAGGCCTCGACATATAATTTTCAAATGAATGATGAAATGAACAAACCCAGATCTCAGTTAAGTCACAAGAAATATTTCCTGGTTATGCCCTTAATCTGTTGAATCCAAATTTATTCAAAAGTTACATAACGAAGCACATTATAATTCATTCTCTAACACTGAGGATGGATTTCAAGGACATACTTCTTGGTCTGACAGTTTACTTCCAGAGGTAGAAATATAGCAGGCAATCAGAGGGTGCCAGATAAAGGATTGTCTTGGAAACATCATTAAATACTTTATAAATTAAGCAATTTCAGGATGTGAAAGATAAAAACAAACTCAGTTAATTGAAGTCTATCAGTTAGGACTCTTAATACCATATGTGACAGAGGGCCTATCTCAAGCCGCCTTAAACAACATAGAGGATTTATTGGCTTCCTAACTGACAGGCCTAGAGACAAGGCTGTCTTCCTTCAGGAGAGGCTTAATGCTATGGCCTAATGATGTTGCCAGGGTCTTCGCTCTGCTCTGTCCTTGACCTGCCATTCATACATAGCTGTGTCCTTTGCACATGGTCACCCGGTTCTTCTTCTGTGAAAAAGAAGGGCTGCAGCTGTCCAGACCTCACATCCACACCCTCCCCGAGCTAGAGAAGAGAGCCTATTCCTTCCAGAAGCTTCTTTGGTGATTCTTGAACCTGACTGATGAGCAGAATCGTAGGACAAGCTGATCCTAGCACCACACCCCATCACCTCCACCCTTAAACACAGTATGTCTGGTGGACAGCCTGAGTATCTATAACTTTTGAAATTTTTTACACAAAACTATAGAGGAGAAACCAAAATTGTTTCATAATTCTACTATTCAGAAGACAGTGATTCTCAAGAAAATGGGGCTCCTTGTTATGAAGGAAGGTCAAGAGTGCTCCCAAGTTTTCACTCGTGAAGAACAGAGATTGACTTTGGACCACTGGGATATCTTCCCCTGACTTACACTATGTCCACCTGCATTCTGTAATAAAAAATGAGTAATATTCAATATACTGTATTTGCCGGCGTATAAGACGACTCGGCATATAAGACGACACCCTAACATTTCCACTCAAAATACAGAGTTTGTTATATGGTCGGC
>NW_017731817.1:706799-739542 GCF_001890085.2 Hipposideros armiger | reverse complement strand
CCCAGCTCCAGGTTGAGCTGTTGTTCAGCATCTTAGCTGTAGAGGGCAGTGTCACTGGCCCTCATATGTGGGATCCGAAGCGGGGCCCTCTGGCGTCCCAAGCCAGCTCTTAACCATCGCGCCACTCGGCCGGCCCTTGAACTGATTTTTTAAATGCATGGGCCAGCTTTAATTGCAGACCTTGTGCCCTATTGCTACCCCACCTACCTGTACAGCTCATACCCTTTGCCAGGTTTTCCTGGGTCCATGTTAAAAGCTGAGATCACAGAAGGAAAACTCCACAGAGATAAGGAAGGTGAAAGGGGCTGTGAAGAGAGACTACCTCCTTCATGCCACAGGATCTGATCTTACCTGAATTGTTTTTTCCTGAAATATAAATTGCTCTAGCCCAGCTTCCCATAATGAGCTAATGAAGAGCCCAAACGCCATCTCAGGACTGTCAAAACAAGACCTGCAGACCTGACACAGACAATTAATATAAGTCAAGGTAACCCACCCCTCATGTCCTGTCCCTTGAGGTGTCTCATCAGGGGCTCTAGCAAAGGCCGGTGGTGCCCTGCTCCCAGCGGTGTTATCACCTCCAGCAGATTGTTGTTGTGCTGGGGACTCCCGGCATTAAGCTGGAATCTATAATTACCCAGTGTATGATTTGGTTGCTAAATTGAATGTTTACAGAGGTGTGCATGATGAGATCACAGGCATGGCAGGGACAGAGATGAAGCTGTGGGGAGGAGGCAGGCAGTCATTAACTACCACATCTCCCTCCCAGCTCCCACCTGCCAATTGCATCTGCTGGGCTGCTGCCACCCCTGCAGACTCTGACCTCACTGAGTCACCTGGGCCTCAGGCTTCATTAGGTTTGGAAATACCTAGCCTTCCTCCCTCAGGTGTCATTGGGTAAGAAACCCCAGAGGAAGCAGATTCCCTTTGGCACAGGACAGGAGATGGACGCCAGGGTAGCCTGGAAGGGAAATGAGTCAGGGAGCCCCAGTGGTCCCACAGGTCAAAAGGAGAGGTCAACATCTCAGGGGTCAGTCCTGATCTGGGGGGTCCTTACAGAGGATTCAGATCTGCAGCATGAGATACTTTGTATTTTAACCCACAATTGAAAGCATGGAATTGGGGACTGTCCCATTGCAGCGGACCTAAGGAGAAGAGGAGAGGTAGGCATTAACCTCTCTGCACAGTGGCTGAGATGTCAAAGATTTTCTGAGATCAGAGGAATGACTTATCCAAAACAAGATAACATTCGAAAGAGGCAAGGAGAGGTGGCCCTTTCGGTAACCTGCAGAAAGCTGGAGACACAATTCACGAATAATGGGTCGGATTATTATTCATGGGGGTCGGATTAGATCTTGGGTCAAACGTGCTCTGGTAACGAAATGCTATTTTAAACCAAAACAAAGACAAATCTCAACATAATCAATGTGCGTTTATGTCAAAAGAATTTAAGAATAAAAGAATTTACCAAGAAATGTTCTGTCCAGTGTTAAGAATTTACATTTTGGAATGGCGTGGGAAAACAAAAGAGAACCTATGAAGAGAAGACACATAAATACAAGGATGGAAAATTAGACCAGTGAAGAAAAGGGTGGGTGAGGAATTGAGAAGCATCTACACAAAGGTAAGGGGTTGGAGCTTCAAAGCACTGTTGGTGTTCTCGGATTCTAGGCACAGCGGTGCCGAATTCTGCCTGACACGGGTCTTGCTGGACCTTATCCCAGGAGACTGAGTTAATAAAGCATTGAGGTAATATATTACACAAGTTTCATATGCAGAGCAGTCTCACTCCCCTGTTACTAACCCACAAAAAGGCTATTATCTCTAGTGTTTCCACACTGCAAATAGGAATGACAGCCATCTAGTCCCGCCATCTGTCCACCATGCCATCTGGCCTGTGTGCTGACTCTGAGCTTTGGGTCCAGAACCTTCCAGCCTGCTTTCTGATGAGGTGGACTTCTTGGGTCTAGTCAAGCCCCTAACAGAAACAGGGATCCCCAAGGATCCCCCCACTACCAGCAGGAAAGGAGGGAGGAATAGACACTGTGATTTTTCTCTCCTCTAGCCCATGGCCAAGCCCAGCTGGGAGCAAGAGGGCAAAAGAGCTGGGGGAGAGGGGCTGGACATCGTCCTGAGAACAGCCTCTGGGGGCACTGAGCAGGGTTCAGTAGGGCCAAGAATGAATGGGGACTTGGGGACTGGTGGAGCCCACCCAGCACCGATGGAAACAAGTGGAGCCAGGATTGGAGGTGACTGTAGCGTCCAGCTTTTCCCCATGAACATGAGAACTGGGAGCACTTGGTGTGGAACAGTGAGCCCCAACAGGAAGGACGTCAGACCCCGCAAGCTTAGGGTCTCTCAGGAAAACATTTTCAAGTAACGCACAAACCACCTACTGCTCTGCTCTTACCATCCCCCAAGACCTGAGAAGACATGGCTGTCATGGAGGGTTTCCCACCCACCTGCCCCCAATAACCTAGAGAACAAATGAATGCGAGTTTGTGGGAATTGCACTTATAGCTCCACAGGACGTGGCCTGGAGACCTTTCATGTCCATCTCTAAGGATGTTACCCACCTCTGTTTGTGACATTAAGCTGTAAGACTCAACGGATTCGGCCCTGTGCATACAGACAGTATTTTCAGTATTTTCAGCCGGGACGGGGAAGAAAAAGGCTGCACCTGGGAGTGGGGAGCAGTGTGGGAACCAGGGGAGGACAGAGATCTGGAAGCTCCCAAAGACAACAGCTACTGAAGGCGCTCCTAATAATAATCACCATTTCAGCTTCATTCAGTTAGAATCCCTGGATTACAGACAGCTCATGCAACACACACACACACACACACACACACACACACACACACACACACACACACACACACACACACACACACACACACACACACACACACACACACACAGAAAACGGACTTTTCCACTAGAGTCAGAGCGGTTTCTTTTAGATTGAAGGAAGCCAAGTCGAGAATGACTGAATGCGCCATCTAGCGGCCTCCATATGGTACTATGCTCCCTCCCCAATTCTTAACCCTTTTGCCACAAAGGTCGGATAGATCCGAATAAATACATCCACAATTTTTATACATAAAAATAAAGTCATTTATATTAAAAGCAGCTCAAACTGTTATCATTAAATGCATAAAACAGTAAAAATATCAACTTTTTGGGTTTTTGTGGATTTCTGACACATTTTGAAAAAAACCTTGAAATCAATGCAGCGAAAGTGTTAAATAAGCCTTTTCTTGTAGAGAGATGGTTTCATAGAAAATCATGAGACTTGATAGGGGAAAAAAATTGGCCACTATAATAGACATTTTTCAAAAGTGGTTGAGCAATAAAGACTTCCCACTTATTGGATTTCACACATGATTTTGCTTGAGCCAAACCAGACTCATGACTTTTAAAAACAATGAATAAGCAGAGGACACAGTGTTTTGGCAATTTTCTCATGGCTGTCTGTTTTTAGGAGAGATGTCTATGTGCATACATGAAAAAAAATGCCCAATTTGCATGTGGAAGAGCAGTGCACATATTTCCAGGTAGGGCTTCATATTTGAGCCCCTGATATGGGCTGAACTGTGCCCCCTCAAAAAAAAAAAAACAATTCAAGTAAGTCCTAAAGCCCAGTATCTCAGAATGTAACTGTATTTGAAAATGAGGTGACTAAGTTAAAACGAGGTCTTTAAGGTGGGCCCTAATCCAATCTGACTGGTGTCCTTATAAGAAAAGAAAATCTAGACACAAAATGCACCAGCACAGAGGGAAGACCTCGGGAGGACACAGAAAGAAGCCGCCGTCTGCAACCCAAGGGCAGGGTTCTCAGGAGACACCAACTCTGCCAACACCTTGAGCATGGACTTTCAGCCCCCAAAACAGTGAGACAATAAATTTCTCTTGTGCAAGCCCCCTGCCCTCCAGTGCATTGTATTTTGTTATGGTGACCCTAACAAACTAATGCAGCACCTAAACTTTTTATTTTTTCCCACAAACTTGGCAAATGCTACGACACTGGAGAAAATCTTAGTCACATTGATGGTGATGATACGTTATCTGTATCCCTTCATTTTATACACAGTGAACCCTGACTTCTGGAGTGCTGGCCAACAACTTTGGGAGCCCCCTTTGCCTATGCCTTACCCTTTTGGTAGGGGCATTATTGTTGTTGTTTTTGTTTGTTTGTTTGTTTGTTTGTTTGTTTGTTTTTATAGCTGAGCCATCCTGCCATCTGTTGGCAGCTCAGTGGCAGCTCAGCTCAGGCTGGGCATCGAACTGCTGTTGCTCAGAGCTCTCGCTCTTGAGCGAGCTCTTAACCAACTGAGCTACTCAGCTGGCCCCAGGTAGGGGCATTATTAAGAACTAAACCTTTTGGAGGGAGATCCAAGATAGTGGAGTATATAAACACTGTACCTGCTTCCTTCTGTGAATACATCAAAATTACAACTAAATTATAGAACAATCAACATGGACAACCATCTGAAGTCTAGCTGAACAAAAGTGTTATAGCTAAAGATATAAAGAAGAAGCCAGGTCGAGATTGATAGGAGGGGTGGAGACGCGAAAAGGGCTGGCCCCAAACCTCTGTGGGGCGGTTGAGAACCGAGAAGAATATCTAGGCCATGGAGGCTCCCCCAGAGGAGCAAGAACCCCAGGCTCACACTAGGCTTCCCAGCCTGGAGTACTGGTGTCGGGAAGAGGAGCCCCCACAAAATCTGGCTGTAAAAAACACAGGATTACAACCATCTGGATGGGAGGGAAGGTGGCAGGAAACTCAGGCATTCTCTTAAAAGGTCTGTGCCCAGACTCACTCACAGGTACTCACCTTGGGCTCCGGTGGAGGGACACTGACTTGGGGGACCTTGGAGGCATACGGGGGACAGACTTAGGTATGTGGCTTTGAGGTAAGGGCTGCAGGACATTTGCCATTTTCCCTGGGAGAGGCCCTCTCCCATGCAGCCAGGCACCATCTTTCCTGTGCTGAGCCTTCCCCCACATGGCCAAATCTGATTCTGATTGGTTTGGTGAGCTCTTCTGGGATCCTGCCCCAAGCAACTGGCCCAACACTGGATGCACTTTCTCTGCAAGCAACCAGCCCACCCTCATTGCACTCCTTCTTGGAAAACTATCAGAGTCCACGGGCCCCAGGCAGGCGGTGATTAGTTCCGGTGCGCACTGAGACTTTTGCTGAGTAGCTCCAGGCTCAGTACTGGCACCAAACCAGAGTCTACATTAACCTGGTGAACATAACTCTTCCCACTCTAGTGACTCCCTGAGATGCTGCCTCACCCAAGTTGTATACCATACCAGGTGTTACCAGTAGCTGAAACTTAATGGAGCCAGCAGGTGGCAGCAGGCCTCAGGATGTCTGGATTTTTGCTACCCCAGACCCAGTACTGGTGGCAAACATCCTCTGTTCACAGTGTGGCTTCTCCCATGCTCCTCCAGGGTTAGTAGGGAGCAAACAACTGTGGATCACTTTGTAGCTCCTACCAGGTAGTCCCTGGCTGGTCACAGGGTGACCTGGGCCTACACCAGAGCCCCTCCCAAGAGGTCCCAGAACCAACATACTTGGAGGTTTGCTTCAGATCACAGCAGAGCACCACCCAATCAGCCCCACAGCTGCACACACAAAGGGTGTTCTCAACAGGCACCTGAGCCCACTGGGGCAAATCTCACTCAGTGATGTAAGCCCCTGGCAGAGCAGCCCGTAAAGCTATGGACATGGCCAAACCCCATAGCCAATCAGCCTGAGGGTCAATCCCACCCAGTGACATGTCAATAGCAATCAAAGCTCAACTGTAACAGGAGAGCACACACACAGCCCACACAAGGGACACTCCTGGAGCATCTGGAGCAGGTGACCAGGGAGACTGTGCCAGGGCCTCATAGGGCACCTACTACATAAGACCACCCAGCTAAAACTGGGAAACATAGCAGATCTACCTAATACATAGAAACAAACACATAGGCAGCCAAAAATGAGGAAACAAAGAAATATGTCCCAAATGAAAGAAAAGGAGAAAACTCCAGAAAAAGAACTAAACAAAATGGAGGCATGCAACCTACCAGAGACAGAGTTCAAAACAATGGTTATAAGGATGCTCAAGGAACTTAGTGAGAACTTCAACAAAGAGATAGCAAGCATAAAAAAGAACATAGAAACTATAAAAAAGAATCAGTCCAAAGTGAAGAATACAATAACTGAAATGAAGAATGCACTAGAAGGAATCATTAGCAGACTAGATGAAGCAGGGGATTGATTCAGTAACTTGGAAGACAAGTAGCAGAAAACACCCAATCAGAACAGCAAAAAGAAAAAGAATCCACAAAAATGAGGGTATTTTAAAAGACCGCTGGTACAACATCAAGAGTGTAACAACATTCTCATCATAGGGGTATCAGAGGAGAAGTGAGAAAACAAGGGATTCAGAACCTATTTGAAGTAATAATGACTGAAAGCTTTGCTAATCTGGTGAAATAAATAGACATACAAGGCCAGGAAGCACAGAGTGTTCCAAACAAGATGAGCCCAAAGAGGCCCACACCAAGCCACACCATAATTAAGATGCCAAAGTTAAAGACAAATCGAGAATCCTAAAAGCAAGAGGGAAAAAGACAACTAGTAATTTATAACAGAGGTCCCATAAGACTATCAGCTGATTTTTCAACAGAAACTTTACAGGCCAGAAAGGTTCACAAAATATTCTATGTGATGAAAAACAAGGACCTACAACCAAGATTACTCTACCCAGCAAGGCTATCATTGAAAATTGAAGGACAGATAAAGAACTTCCCAGACAAGAAAAAGCTAAAGAAGTTCATCACCACCAAACCAGTATTACGAGGAATGTTAGAGGGATTTCTTTAAGACAAAACAAACAAACAAAAATATCAAAATTGTGAATAATAGAAATCGATAGCTACATAGCTCTCAACAATTACTTTCAATGTAAATGAATTAAAAGCTCCAGTCAAAAAACGTAGGAGGCCTGAATGGATAAGAAAACAAAACCCTTACATATGGTGCCTATAAGAGAAACTTCAGATTGAAAGACACACACAGGCTGTAAGTAAAGGGATGGAAAAATTGTTTCATGAAAATGGAAACAAACAAACAAAAAACAAACAGGAAAGGCTGGGGTAGCAATACTTACAAGGTATGACAATTAAGGTCGTGAACTGGTTGCAATGATGTTGCTATTCATTTTTGATATCAGAAGGAATATTCATTATGAATTTGTACCAACTGGACAAAGTTAACCAAGTTTACTATTTGCAAGTGCTGAAAAGGCTGCATGAAAAAGTTAGGCGATCTGAACTTTTCACCAACACATGGCTCTTAACACAAACTCTGTCTGTGAGGGAGTTTTTAGCCAGTAAACAACTGTATTAGAACACTCTCCCTACTCACCTGATCTGGCCCCCAATGACTTCTTTCTCTACCTGAAGATAAAGGAAATATTGAAACGAAGACATTTTGATGACATTCAGGGTGTCAAGGATAATACAATGACAGCTCTGATGGCAATTCCAGGAAAAGAGTTCCAAAATTGCTTTGAAGGGTGGACTAGGTGCTGGCATTGGTGTATAGCTTCCTAAGGAGAATACTTCGAAGGTGACTGTGGTGATATTCAGCAATGAGGTGTGTAGAACTTTTTCTAGGATGAGTTTGCAAACTTAATTGTCTGACCTCGTATACCAGACAAAATAGACTTTAAAAAAGGCTATAACAAGAGACAAAGAAGAACCCAGTAATCCTTCCTAGTTCTAGGTATTTATCCAAAGAAATCCAAAACGCTCCTTCAAGGGTACATGTGCATCCACATGTCCATTGCAGCATTGTTTACAATGGCCAAGATGTAGGGGTAGCCTGGGTGTCCACTGATGGATGAATGGATAAAGAGGAGGTGGTACATATACACAGTGGAATATTGCTTGGCCATGGAAGGGAATGGGTTCTTGCCATTTGCAGCAGCATGGATGGACCTGGAGGATGTTGTGCTGAGTGGGACATGTCAGACAGAGAAAGACAGATGCAATGTGATTTCACTTATATGTGGAATCTAAAGAACAAAATAAACAAACAGAAACAAACTTATAGATACAGAGAACATTTTGATGGGAGGGGGTTGAAAAAGGGAATGGGGTTAAGAAGTACAAACTTCTTGTTACACAGTAGTCATGGGGCTGTAGTGTATAGCATAAGGAATATAGTCAATAATGTAATAATAACTATGTATGGTGTCAGATGGGTACTAGATTTGTTGGGGTGATAGATGGGAGGCGGTTGGGGGCAGGGTGGAAAAGGTCAGGGGATTAAGAATTACAAATTGGTATTTACAAAATACAGGAGGTAAAGTAAAGCATAGGGAATGATATGGTAAAAACTATGCATCATGCCAGTTGGGTACTAGACTAGACAGGGGGATCACTTCTTAAATTATATAAATGTCTAAGCACTATGCTGTACACCTGAAAAAGAAAAAGAGTTAATTAAAGCTTTCCTAGTACCAAGTTCCCGGCGGGAGGTGTAGGGAAACCAAGACCCTCCTTCAGTGAGGGGAGTCAGGCGATGGATCTGCCTTGGAAGCAACTAGGGGCATAACCGCTAGGCAAGTTACTGCGCCCCTCTGAGCCCTGATGTTGTCCACTATAAAATGGGGGTGATCGGGTTGCCAGGAAAATTAAATGTGCTCCTTTAGCGTGAGGCTTAGCGCAGCCCCTAGCCCAGAATTGCTCAGCACCCCTCCAACCACCCCTGAGTGGGACGTGAGTATTTGAATCCCCAAACCTCGAGGTTAGAGGGGAAAAGAGCTGGTTACCTACCCAGATGGAGACGTTTAAATATCCCTGACCTCCCTGGGCCACAGTCCTCCATGCACGTCCTAGATAAAGCCAAGTTTAAGAAATTGCTTCCAATAATTTGATTTTGAGAAGCCTGTTGAGGAGAAGGGCCTTTGGCTAGAAATTTAGAAATGACCCTGAAGGGCATGGAAGCGCCAGGCTGCAGCAGGTGGGCACACAAAGGGCATGTGGGCGCGGGGCCAGACTCCAGGGACCAAGCTACTTCCAAGTGCGATCAATCCTCGGGCCCGCCGTTCCCTCCGCCCCGGGCTCTGCACGCACCATTGGTGACTCCGTGACCTGTCCACAGAGCGCGTCACCCGCGTGCATGCCCGGCGACGCGCCATCCGTCCTGGCCCGCACAGGCCGCAGAACACAAGCTGGATCAGCCCTGTCGTCTGTCACCCGGTTCTGCTGCAGGCCCCGGGTCTCTGCCTGCATCCCTGCATCCCTGCGCCCTGGCTGCAGAGCCGAGGCCAGCGACAGCTCTCTTTGTCCTTGCAAGCCCGAGTCCCCTGGCACCCTGGCAGCGCGTTCATTGACACATGGCGTGTCCCCGTGCGGCTGTTGCATCCAGGTGCTGGCGCCTCCCAACCCCGCCTTCCCCCACCCCTCCCCCCGCGCGTCCCCTAGACAGCAACCACGGCTCCCCCTGGCGGACACCAGCTCCGAAAGCTGCTCCGGCCATTTGACGATTGTCAGCGTCAGTGGTCTGGGGGTGGTTGGGATTTCC
Source organism: Hipposideros armiger (assembly GCF_001890085.2). Classification (NCBI taxonomy): domain Eukaryota; kingdom Metazoa; phylum Chordata; class Mammalia; order Chiroptera; family Hipposideridae; genus Hipposideros; species Hipposideros armiger. Next base: position 729,951 of record NW_017731817.1, on the reverse strand, counting down.
CATGGGAAGCCTCAGAGGAATGGATGGCAAGGTTCACACAGATTAAGGAGAGAAAGAACGGAAACGCAATAAAAATAAACAATGGGAAGGCCAGAAAAGTGCCGAGAACGCTATGCAGCTGAAGGCTCTGAAGCAAATAGTGACGGAATACACCGTTTTCCACGTGCACGCATCAGCCGGCCAAACAGGAGAGATGGCTTTCTCTCCGGGAATCACATGGACTTGGGTAGGAACGAACGCGTTATAGATGCCCTGGTTTTCTTAAAAACATTGAATATGTCACATCACGGAGGCTTTTGTCTGAAAAAGGAGTGTATGATGTAGGGTCAATGAATAAGAGAGTTAAAGCACCATAAACTTTAGAAGTTTTTATTTAGTTGGTTTGATGGAAGCGGAAATGGTAAATAAAATGTCTTTATACAATCATCGATAAAAACCTTATAGCTCTAAATGGCAACTTTATATCCAGCCTTGTGTTTTCAATAGAGCAGACAAATGTGGGAAATGGCTAGGAATTCCCCGTCTAAGTCAGACAGTTAGCCCCTGTGCGGGCCTGTCTCCTGTACTTGGCTCTGTCACTTGTGAATGGTGGAATGGCACATTCCAGGGCAGCAGTGGGCATGCTGTCAGTTCTGAAAGGTACTGCTGGCACTAGACAGAGAAAAAGGGGTGGGGAGGGGGGAGCAGGTAAAGGGGAGAAAATAAACATAATTATTTACTTTGCAAACTAAATTGACAGACATATCCTTTTTGGACCAAATCAACAAGGTTGGGACGTGTCCCTCAGGGCCTGGGGTCCTCAAGCCTCAGGAAACCAGAAGGGGTAGAACGCTAAGAGGGATGGAAGGTCTCCCAGGAGGCCCGAGGCGAGCCTGCCTCCAGGTCTCTCCATTAGCACTTGGCCACACGGAGACCGACTTCTGCCATTCCCAAGACCCACCAGTGTGGATGGTCCAGGCTTTCTTTCCATCACTGTCAGAGCAAAGGCTACACTTCCAGCCTGGAGGCAGCCAGCCCACCCCGCCTGCCCTTGTGTCTGCCTCAACCAAATAAATGACAGCCTTGGGGTCAGGAGTCAGCCAGGAGAAACAGGAGTGCGGGGTATACTAGGGAGTGGAGACTCTCCGAAGTGGGGGGAGGGGAGTGATCTTAAATCTATACAATCTGGATGAAAAGTAGTGTACATTATGCTTTAGTCTTTGTGTTAAGCCTTTAACTCAAGTCGTTGAGTGTTTACAAATGCTTTTTAATTCGAAAGGACATGGAATAATTAGAAGACAAAGAATTAAGAAAAGAATGCAACTTGCCATGGATACATTGGTGAAAGAATAAGTTTTCTTATCTAATGGAAGCCACGTAACTCTAAACAGAGCCAGCATCTCTCCATTATTATGTAACAAATATTCAACTCTTGTCATGGCCAAACATTCTTAGAGCATGCAGTGTGAGCCCTGACATCTTTGTTTCTATGGAGACAAAGTGGAACTCTCCTTGCATCACCTATTCAGATGTAATGTAATTTAGATCAGTGGTTCTCCAAGTGTGGTTCCCGGACTAGCATCAAGAGATCACCTGGGAACTTACTAGAAAAGTAAATTCTCAGGTCTCTCCTTAGACCTACTGACCTGGGGCCCAACAGTCTGAGTTTTCACAAGCTCTCGGGTGATTCTTAAGCTCTCCATCATCTCTTCCTTGTAGCATCAAGAGTTTAACTTTGGTTTGAAAGTGAGAGTATATACAAAAGTCATGGCGTTAACATCAGTTTGAGATATGGTAAATAAAGCTTGAAAACTGTGAAATCATCATTCCCAGCTTCTCCCCAGTGCAAGACACCTACATAAACGGGCAGAGAGCCTAAGAGAACAGACAAATAGGGTGAAAGCAGAGGGAAACGAGGAGCCTGGAGAGAGGTTTCTGGTGAGGTGCCACAGGGCTCCGCTTTCAGCCAGCCCCTCCCACCCCCAATATTTCTAAACAAGTGCTTACCAAATTTAAAATTTGCAGACTGAATTGAGTTGGCAGTAATCCCAAATGTTTCATTGTTAAATCTGAGAAGATAGCAACAGAATTGGAACGATGGCTTAAAGCTAATAATGTGTCATTTATTTGGGATAATGGTTTGTAGTCAGGACCAAGGAGCCAACAGCACCAAATTGATGAGGGTCTGTAAAGACAATTGATTCAGTGTACAAGTCAGTGATGATATGAGTACCGGAAAAGCTAAGGAGATGTTAGGCTCTCTTAAAGAAAGTGGTGTCTTTTAAGGAGGAATGTGGTAGACTAAAAAAATGCCACCCCACCCCTCCCCCATCCCCAAAGTTATCCACATTCTTATTCCTGGAACCTGGGAACATTACCTTATATTGGGGAGGGGGGATCTTTGCAGGTGTGAATAAATTAAGGATCTTGAGATGGGGAGGTTATCCTCAGCTATCCAGGTGGGCCCTAAGTACAATTACATGCATTCTTCTAATAGGGAGTCAAAGCGAGCTTTAACTACACCAAAGAGAGGACAGCAATTTGAAGACACTGGCCTTGAAGGTGGAGCAACGTAGCCACCAGCCAAGGAATGCCAGCAGCCACCGCAAGCTGGGAGAGGCAAGGAACAGATCACATTGTAGAGTCTCTGAAGGGAGCACTGCCCTACCCACACCTTGATTTTAGCCCAGTAATGCTGACTTTGGAATCCTGGCCTCCAGGACTGCGAGAGAATAAATTTCCATTGTTTTAAGCCACCACATATGTGGTTATTTGTTATAGCAGCCCCAGGAAAAGAAGACACAGAAAGGAGAGAGAAGACAGACAGTTCTATCCTTCACTTGGCAGTACTGTGCTTGGTTCTGGGCACCACGCTTTCAGGAGACACCTTTACCAAAAGAGACATTAAGAGTTGTTCTGAATGGTCCAAGAGGAAAAGTTAAGACCAATAGTTGTAAGCGGCTAGGTGACAAGTTTTGGCTTCACTTGTCGTCAGGACCAAGCAACCAATAGCACCAATGCAAATTAATTAGGGCCTGTGGTTAATTAAGGAAACACTTTCTGGGCAAAGAGTGGTTGGACATCCTTACGAAGTAGTGACCCCACCATGGCTGAAGGTATCCAAACACACACAGGCTGGGCAGCCATTTGTTAGGAATGGGGACATTGTAAAGAGGGTCCATGCCTCAGAGGCAGGGTGGATTAAATGCTGTGTAAGTTCCCTCTGAGCCCAGAGACTCTGCTGTCTGCTTTCACTGGGGCCCAGTCCTCCAGGAAGTAAGAAGATAGAAAAAGGTTGTAAAAGTCTGAGCGTGCAATGATTAAACCCAGGCACGGAAGTGGCCTGGGAGATGGAGAGGAAGAAATGCATTTTTAAAAAGGTTTTGGAGGCTTAAGTCATCAGTCTTTGCAGCAGCTCGAATTTGGAGAGAGTACATTAGGTGCCTACTGAGACCATGGATGCGGTGGTCACGGGCCAGATAAATATAAGGTGGACACCTGTCCCCAGGGCGAGAGCAGTGTCCACATGAAATAATTAGGGGACCGGTTCTCATAATGAAATATCTTTGTTACGGGGGATGGTGTAGACAGGAAGGGACTGGAGAAGGCCAGATTCATCAAAGTTTTTGGGTTTTATTTTTGAGGGTGTGGGCTTGGAAAGATGGCTGGATCAAGTTAAGAAAGGAGGAAAGGGTCCTGTGTGATGGCAGAGGGGTGGGGGAGGAGAGTGAGTATTCTATGCTGAAACAATACAGTGAACACCGGTTGGGTTTGTGTGGCGACTGATAGAGAAGGCCAGGGCCAGGCTTGTAGCAAAGGCTGCAGGTCCACCAGTGATGATGAGGTTGCCGTGGTGCAAAATGCCAACGTTTCATTGCTGTCACACTCAATTTGGATGTGGTTGCAAAGTCTCCAGAGAGGATGTTGGTGGCTCAGCAGTGGGAAAGCACTTTTTAAACAAAGCCTCAAAAGTGCAAGGCAGAAGACTAAAGCTTACAGATTGGAATGCATCAAAATTACAGGGCTCTATTCAGAGAATGACAAGGTTATCGGACAGATGGCAGCTGGGAGAAGGTACTTGCAATGCCAACTCTGACTAGGGACCAGTGTCTATAACATGCAAGAACCAGGCAAATCAACCAAAAGTGTAGATGCCCCCTCTCCTCAATGAACACAAGAGGCAATTCATGAAAGGGGAGCCCCTCCAAGATAGCAGCGTCCCGTCCTGCGTGGCAGGGCAAATGGGAAGCGAGAGGGGCGATGCAGATTGAAAAGCGCACAAGAGACAAAAGTCAGATAAGAGCAAGACCAAGGGGTGTCAGCCTCGAAGGCTGGGCTGAGCCCCGAGTGGGGTCTTCGCATGGCTTCTATTGAGAACATTTCAAAGGAAGTGAAACTAATTTACTCAAAGATCCGGGTGCTATGTGCCTTAAGGCTGTTTTCCATTAACCAGCTCCCATTGTATTCCAACATGTACTGTGCCTTCATACAGCGCGCACAGCCCCCAGGACAGCGCCATTCTGCCGTGTCCCATACAAATAAAGGGAGATGACCGATATCATTCTACTGGGTCTCAGCATTCCGAGACACTTCCTCAGGATCTCGTTAGGTCAGGGGTTAGTGGGGGGGGGGGCGGTCGTGGAGGTAGCTGTAAGGCAACAAGCAGACAAGCAGGCATTTGAAGAAATGTTCAAGCTCATGAGTAATCAGCACACTGCAAATTAAAATAACAATGAGATATCATTTACACCACCCTCCCCCCCATCACTGGCAAAAATTAGGAAGCTGGATAATACCAAGTTGGTGCCAGGATGTGGGAATATTGGAATTCCTGGAGGTTTATATACTAGTGAAACCATTCTGGAGAGCAGCACTTGGTCAGCACTTGGTCAAATTCAATATGTGTATACTCTGTGACCCAGCAGTGCCACCACAGGCATGTATCCCGGACAAACTCGTCCACCTGTCCTCAGGGACCATGCATGAAGGTGCTCTCTGCCGTTCTGTTTGTGGCAGTGAGTGTCCATCTCTGGGGCAGATGGGAGGGTGGACGGGTACAAGTGGAGGAAGCACTCTCTAAAATGCCTGCCGGAGTCGGGAGGACTGGACTAAATGTACACATGGCCACGAATAGAGTTTTAAAACTGCAGTGTGTGTCAAGACAGCAGGAGACAATGAGGGAGGGTTATGGGACACTTGTGTGCATTTAATACTACATGCCCACCACACGTTAGATGGGGCATGTGCTAATAACAACATACATCAATCACATTAGAACAGGTGCCTGTGGGGGGTGGGGAATGGAAGTGGGGAATGGAAGCCAAAAAAGTAAGTGCATGCATACATGCAAGAATGAATAAATGAATTAATGAATGAGATTGGGCTCTGCAGAAACCAATGATGAAGCGTACGAGGGGTGTGATTAACCCAACCCCCTGCTTCTGAGAGAAAAACTAAAAAGAACTCTTAGGCATTTTATCAATTAGTAATGCAATTCCAGACCTAAATATTGAACAGATGATTTATGAGCATTAGTAAAGAAAGTGGTGCCACAAGGAGCCTATTATGGGCTATAAAGCTGAAGTCATGACACAAAAAATTGTTTTTTAATGTCTAGAGCTACCAAACTAGTAGATCAAGGAATGTCATTAAACATAGCATTGTATTTTTCTGCAAAGCATTGGCCTGGTCCCTCTGGAAGAGCGAAGAAATGTGGACAGAATAAGAAGTACTGGATATGTTGTTTGAGCTAGTTTAGCAACTCAAGCCAGTCAAGCTTGGTTAATCAATTTAATCCTGTCTAGAGCTGTGATTCTTAAGTTTTTAAGCTGGTGCTCTTTGAGAATCTTATACAAGTTTTGGCCTCTATTCCCAGAAGAATATACACGGGCATCTACAAAATGACATGGTCAGTATTGGGGATGGGGGCAGTGTGAGCTGGGGATCCCAGGCTGAGAACAAAGTTCAAGAACTAAGTCTGTAACCTGACATATCCACTATTGAGACTTGAATAAGAATCTCTAGATGTGATATTTGTGTTTTTAAAAATGTCCCCAGGTTGTCTTGATATGTATCCACAAATAAACTAATAGATAGAAACTTGTGATCATCAGAACCATCTGAGGACCTTTTGCAAAAAGACAGATTTCCAGGCCTCATCACCAAGCACCTCTGCTATATTGGGGCAAGGGAATCTGTATAAGGCCTCACAATTAAGTTCACGAACTTGCCACAATGCGTTTACATGGGCAGCACTATATAAACAGCTTGGTAAAGTTTCATAGCCTTGGTATATCAGTGTCTTACAGCTTGTGTTCGTGTCAACGTATGGCGGTGTCTTGCTGAGCAGCGTTCGTTATTGTGGCATGTTTTTGTGTGCCATGGCAAGAATGTCTGAACTTGAAGTAGAGCAACAAACACACATTAAATTTCTTGTTCAACTTGGCAAGAGTGGAAGTGAAATCAGGGACGTGTTAGTCCAAATTTATGGGGACAATGCCATGAAGAAAATGGCACTGTACAAATGGATTAGACATTTTTCTGAGGGGAGAGAATGCGTCACTAGTGAAGAGAGGTCAGGGTGGCCAGTAACGAGCAGAACTGACAAAAACATTGCAAAAATTCATGGAATTGTGCATCAAAATCATTGGCTGACTGTGAGAAGCATAACAGACCAAGTACACATCAATAGAGAAACAGGAAAATCTTAACTGAAAATCTTGGCATAAGAAAGGTGTGTGCAAAAATGGTCCCAAAGCAGCTCACTGATGAACAAAAGCAAAGGAGAGTCGAAGTTTGCCAAGACCTTTTGGAGCGGTAAGACGATGTTTTGGGCAGTATTACCACTGGTGATGAAACATGGGTGTACCAATATGACCTTGGAACAAAGCGACAAAGTGCACAACAGAAGTCAGCCAATTCTCTTCTACCAAAAAAGCTCCGTCAGTTCAAATCAAGAGTCAAAATGATGTTACTAACCTTTTTTGATATCAGAGGGATTATTCATTACAAATTTTACCAACTGGACAAACAGTTAACCAAGTTTACTATTTGAAAGTGCTGAAAAGGATGCATGAAAAAGTTAGATGGCCTAAACTTTTCTCCAATAATTCATGGTTCTTGCATCATGACAATGCACCAGCTCACACAGCACTATCTGTGAGGGAGTTCTTAGCCAGTCAAGAAAAATTATATTAGAACACCCTCCCTATTTACCTGATCTGGCTCCCATGGCTTCTTTTTTTACCTGAAGATAAAGGAAATATTGAAAGGAAGACATTCGGATGACATTCAGGACATCAAGGGTAATACGATGACAGCTCTGATGGCCATTCCAGAAAAAGAGTTCCAAAATTGCTTTGAAGGGTGGACTAGGTGCTGGCATTGTCACATAGCTTCCCAAGGGGGAGTACTTCAAAGGTGACCGTAGTGATATTCAGCAATGAGGTATGTAGCACTTTTTCTAGGATGAGCTCGCAAACTTAATTGTCAGACCTTGAATTTCTACTTTTCTTCAGGTTGATTTGGGGGTGGGTGCTGGGCTGGGCCAATCCCAGCTGAGCTGGGATATTTCTAACTCTTAAGTAGTGTGGGAGATGCAGTCCTTACCTGTAACCAATCCCATTGTACCCTGCCAGGATTCTCTACCAGTGGATGTACCCACCCCTCTGGTTGTTGCAAGTGCTATTCCCCAGGGCTTACACCCGTGACCTCAGAAGACTTGCTGGGGCTGGTGGCAGCCACTTTACCTGAGACTCCTAGGGGGATCCTTGCCCCACTACTCAGAAGGTGGTGACTCAAAGTCAACTTGAGTGTGAATCCTGGATCCATCATTTACTAGCTCTGTGATCTTAAGCAAGCTACTTAACTTCTGTGTGCTTGGACATCCTTAGTTATGAATTTAGGATAAAAGCAATTAATTCAGGAGGCAAGATTCAACGAACTAAACACTTGTTACAGAGCCAAGCACAGAGGAGAAACTCAGCAAATGGTAGTTTTATGATGTTATATCTTATTTTTATCATTATAAAATAATACAGAGTGATATAAGGAAGTTGGACTAGCCTTTTAGGTCTCTTCTAGTTTAAATAACTTAAGACGAGTTAACCAGTGTTAGAGCCCTAGGTTACTTAGGGTTGAATGGGCACTTATATTGCCTTGGTGTTAGTGTTGGTGCAAAAAAATATTTTTTTAAAGAAAACTCAGTAATTGGGTAAGCATACAAAGATAGGCATACATATGTATAAAAATACCTCTGTGTTATTTATGCTAGGTAGTGGGGAACAACCTAAATACCTGTCAATATGAGATTAGGTAAATAAATTATGGTATGTTCATATAACAGAGCAATCTATAGCCATTAAATGTGACACTGATAAACATTAAAAATGATCATATAGATCCAGGGTGACGTATAAAATGTTTAACTACTGGGATGGCAGAAGCACTGACCAAGCATAATCCACCCATCCAGATATACCAGCCAAGCATCAGCCCTGTGTAAGGTCTGTGTCTGCCAACATGTGGATTAGTGACATTCATGTAAAACCGTGTGTGGACTGAACGAGTAGAGAGGTATCTGAAAGGACATTTGCCCGAAATCAACAGTGGTTATTCTCCATGGGTGTGAGACCTGGGGTGGGTGACTTTTTAAAACTTTCTTCTTTACATTTTCTGTATTGCTTGAATTTAAAACATTTTGTTCTGATGTTTAAAAATCAAATGTTGATTTATAGAATGAAGGTTAAATCAATTAGCAGACTTTCATGAAAGGACTCTTGGGCTTCTGTGTCAACTTGAAGGACACTCTTTCAGTAAGCGTGTTGTCAGGATTGCAGCTTTCTCCCGCCTCCTGCTCCCCATAGCCCACTGTCCTTACTCTTGTCTTGGGTACTCCCAGCATCTGGGGCCACAGGACACAGGCCTGGCTCCATCACTAAGTAGCCACTGGACTCTTTGCCTCAGGTCTCTCATCTGTACAATTGAAGTGATTGAGACCAAATGGTCTTTCAGCTCTATGATTTACAAATTGTAAATGAAATATCCTTGAACTTTGGAGAAGAGTCATAAACTATAAGCACAGGTCAAAGAACGTTTTTTGCCCTTGAACCATTTGAGAGTAATTAACCACAGTGTACCTGATGCACAGCATGCTGACTTTAATGTGTGTGTCCTATGAATAAGGACTTTCGCCCGCACAACCACAATCCAGCCATCAACATCGGGAAGTCGATGTGAATGCATTAGTACCTCAGACCCCATTCATGTGTCACCAATGGTCCCTTTCGAGAAAAAGTTCTGAACCATGAGTTGCATTTAGCTGTCCTGCCTCCTGTTCTCTTTCAGTCTATCATTGACTTCCAGGACTTGCGAAGATGACAGGCTGGTTATTTTGTAGAATGTCACACCAGTTGGGTTTGTCTGATGTTTCCTCGTGACTATGTATAGGTTACACATCTCCAGAAGGACTGTCACAAATGTGACACCTGATAGGTGGCAAAACATTTTGATTGGTCCCATTATTGATGATGTTCACTTCCATTGCTTGATTAAAATAACCAGCGAGTCTTCTTTGTAAAATGATTCACTTCCCCTTCATTATTAGTAACTATTTCATAGGGGGGTACTTTAAAACTATATGAATGCCATGTTCCTCACCAATTTATTCTTTTTTTTTAATTAAAATTTATTGGGGTGACAATTATTAACAAAGTTACATAGATTTCAGGTGTGCAATTCTGTAATACCTCATCTATATATCATATTGTGTGTTCACCACCCAGAGTCAGTTTTCCTCCCATCACCATATATTTGATCCTCTTTACTCTCATCTACCATCCCTTCCCCCAACCCTCGGGTAACCACTAAACTATTGTCTGTGTCTATGAGTTTGTTTCTTCACTTGTTTGTCTTGTTCCTTTGTTGCTTTCAGTTTTATATCCCACATATTAGTGAAATCATATGGTTTTCTACTTTTTCTGTCTGACTTATTTCGCTCAGCATTATAATCTCAAGATCCATCCACATTGTTACAAATGGCACTGTTTCATCTTTTCTTATGGCAGAATAGTATTTCATAATTTATTCTTCATTTATTTGCATATATTCTTTCATATACATATATTTTCTTTCCATTTAGTTTTTCATTTATTTATCTCTATATATACTTGTAGTTCTTATTTTATTCAACAGGTTATCTGTTGTTATCATTTTATGTGTTTGTGCTCATATTACCCCTGGTTTGGCCATGGGGAGCCCCTTCGAGCTGTTTTCTGTGATTTAGCAACCAAGACCAGGGTGCCAGGTGTGCTCACGGCTATTTCCTGTCACTGCTTTCAGACTTCCCAGTGAACAGGCATAGATGTAGAGATACAGACACAGATAGAGGTGTAAATATATATGGTGGAGATATAGGTAGATACATACACACATTCAGCTACATTTATTTCCCTATCTATCTATCTATCTATCTATCTATCTATCTATCATCTATCAAAAACTGACTTCAGACAATACCTCCCTTTCCAATTCAACTAGAAATTCGAGCTGTCTCCCTCTCCTTATCTGTACCTTCTTTCCCTGACAGTGACACACTTGCTTCCCATTACCCTTACTATGTTCGCTTATGTGACCAATCTCTCTGTAGTGGCCCACCTCCTGTCCCCACCACCCACCTCCTGTCCCCACCACCCACCTCTTGTCCTCACTGCCCATCTCCTGTCCCCACCACCCCCCTCCTGTCCCCACACCTTTCTCGCCTGCTCAGGGTAAGACCCCTCACTATGCCAGCAGGCTGCCCCTCTGCCTGGAGGTTTGACTAATTGATTTGTGTGCAAGTAGACCTTAACACTACAAGTAGTTCTAAAAACATTCAACATACTCTTACTTTACCGCCTCCTTTTCCTGTTTAAAAACCATGTTCTTCCCACCTCTGTGGGATAAGATGCTCACAAATTCCCCACCTGTGCCCGCACACATAAGGGTCAGCACCAAACCTACACAGGCAGGTACGTTCCTAACCACCAACCCTGACCATCCTGGGACCCCAGCTTCCTGATCCAGCTGCCTCCTTGACGTCCCCACGTGGACACTCCATAAGCCCATTACCTGGATCAAACAGACCTCTAGTCCCCTGGCCTGTCCTTCCACAGCCCTCATTGCCTTGGCATGTGGAGCAATTCTGCAAACCCAGAGTTACTCTTCGTTCTTCTCTCCCCCAACACCCCTCTCCACACCCAACATATTGACTCTCCCGCCCAAACATTTTCCAAAGACTCCCCTTTCCATCCACACCCACATGCATCACCCTGGCCTTGGTTACCTGATCCACCCTTGAGCCACGACAGTCACCTCCTCACGGGTCCCCTGGCACAGCCTCCCACCTGGGTGGATTCCATTACTGTGCATTTACTACACCTCCCACCCTCCCAGCCGGGGCCAGGCATGGCTTTGGCCTGTGCACGTGAGCAGCCGCCTGGGTGTGAGTGCGGAGGGGGCTTGGCCTCCGGCTGCTGGTCTCTGCCAGGAGGGAGGGCGCTGTGTCCCTGTGTCCCGTCAGTCACCTCCTTCAGCCTGGGCTGGAGTGAGAAGGAGCTGCAGCAGAGCATGTCTCTGGGCCCTTATTTTCTTCTCCTGAAATGCTGGGGGGTTCTTCTAAATGATCTCTAAAGCCTTCTTTGGTTTTGCAATGTGAGCGCATTTCACGCCCGGGACAACCAAATCAGGGTTTGGGGATGAGGTGGCGAAGGCCACTATAGGCTGCGTTTACTCTTCTCTCCGAAACAGAACACTACAAGACCCCGAAGAGAAACGAGAAGTACTGCAGGCCGAGTTGGCCTCTCAACACTGGGTCCTTCTCGGGTGCTGAGGACCATCCGGAGGCTGTGGGCAGAGATGGGACTCTGAAGTAAGAAGACCTGGGGTCCGGACTCCACTGAGTGTCCTGGGCAAGGGAGCAACATCTTCCCATCTTCAGTTTCTTCATTTATGAAGTAGAGCTGGAGTTGCCAATTTCACAGGGATTCTGTGAAGAGTAAATAACATAAAAAGAATAGCTAACATTTATTGTGTGCTTCGTATGGGCCAGCCACTTGCTGTTGTTTATATCTATCATCTTATTTAATTCTTACAATACTCCCATAAGGTTGAAATTACTGTATTATTACCTCTAGTTGGTAGATGAAAAAGCTGAGGCAACATGCCAGGGCCCCAGTCTAGGAAGCCACAATCTGCATGACTCCTGTCCCTTGTCTCCCTGAGCAGGAAACCTGCGGGTTGCTTCTGTGATGGTATCGGCAGTGCCTGGTGTGGACCACACCCTCCACCAACAGGCATTTCTTACTTCCTGTCCACTTTTCAGCAGTGCATGCATGGGGCCCTCCAGAGAAAAGTTTTCTGCCTTCCATAAATTAATGCTGGTGGGCAACTGCCTCAGAGACTTATTCTTCCCTAATAAGTGTGTGTGTGTGTGTGTGTGTGTGTGTGTGTGTGTGTGTGTGTGTGTGTGTGTATTGGACTTCCAACAGTTCTCTGTTGCCAATTGCTTCTCTCACCCCAGGTCTTGCATAAGGAGGGTGTAGTGTAAGCTGTGCAAACACAGCTTGGAAAAGGCCTGTGGTATTGATGGATAAAAGGTGCTGGCGTGATGTGAGTCATTCTAATATGTCTGGCAAGGGTAAGTCAGAGCAAAGTGAGGCCATGGGCAGGACGATCCAAACAACTTCTGAGAGCACGCAGAAAAGCAGCTTTCTCTGCAGCCTGTGGGCTGCTGTACACAGTGTTCCCGGAATTCAGGGGCTGTGGGGATCCAGCGCACGAAAAAATTCTAATTGGATGTTTTAAAAGGAATGTTGGTAGACTCAAGACTAGGAACAACACATAAATAACTTTACTGAAATATTTTATTGATTATTCTAAAAGTTCATTATCTAAAGTGTTTCAAATTTTTATCTAAAAATCTCTTAGGAAAAAATAGGATTCTCTATGATTCTTCCCTCCCCCCCATACCCCCCTTACACATAATCATGAGGTCTGTGAGCTGGAAGGAACTGCTCACTGAATTGGAGGTCATCCAATTCAATCCCATCCTATCACAGTGAGATGTGAAGATTTGGCCAAAGGCACACAGCAGGTTAAAGGAACCTAATCTCTAGATGTCTTTAATCATAGCATTTCAGATCAGAGGACTTTAAACACCAAATTAGTCCAACCCCACACCCCCAAATCCATGCCTCTTTACAATCTGACCACCCTCTGTGCTTGAATCTAGGCAATCTGGGAGCTCACTAGCCCCCACAAGGCCTGTCCATCTTTAAGGAGCTCTTAGTATGAAAACAAAAAGTGTTTTTATTGATCAGACTTTGATCTCATGTGGCTCCTACTGGCATCAGTGTTTCTGACTTGCCTGCTACTGGATCCTAGAAAATTTAGAATCTGGTGTTTCTGTGAGTCCCATCCTACCTCTGCACTAAAAGCTATACCTAGAGAAGGCAACGAAAAACACACGAATTTAACTTCCAGCCCAGCAGATGCCATACATTTCCCTGCTGATAATGACCTCAGAGAACCATATCCTCACCTGGGCTTATTCCTAGTGCCTGCTGTGGATGACGGTTTCCTAAACCTGGGCAGGGGGTACAATGTAAGGAGAATTGTCTCTGTCCTCCCCACCTGCTGTTTCCACGAGCTCACAGCTCCTACACCCCTCGCCCCCCAGAGACCCCCCTGAAGAGCTCTTCCTTCGCGGCCACGAGCTCAGAATTCAGCCAACCCATAAATCACAGCTGGCAGAAGGCTGAGTGCACTCCCAAGAGCATCTGTGCTGCACTCAAGCTCAAGAGCGCCTCGTCAGGGTCTTCACAGTTTACGCTCTCAAGGCCAGATCAGAAGAACCCTGTGAGGTGCCGAAGCCATGCTAATCGTTTCTGGGCAGCCAGAACTTACACAGGGGTCACACCAGCGGCCAGGCATGTGAGGAGGCAAAGCCACATGGGACTGTGGGGAGGAGGATGGTCACCATTAAGCAGGCCGCACCTTAAAGAAGTCAATAATATGAACCACTTATTAATTCCTGGGTGCCAGGCTCCATGCTAAGCACCTTATATATGTTAGCTCATTAAATTACAATTAATCATCACTAGTACCTAATAAGGGAGATATTGCCATTTGATTTTACTGAGAGGAAACTGAGGCACAGGGAGGTGGAACTAAAGGTCATATCATGAGTAAATGACTGAGTTAGAATTCAAATCCAGATCCTCCAAATTGAGTCTGTGAGCCATGGCCTGGTGAAGCTCCTTCCTGGACAGACTTTGGGGTGTCTCTCCCTTCCCCCTGTAACATGGTCTGGAAGCTCCCAGGTCTTTAGCATCTGGCTGACTCCCTTCCCAGCCTGAGTGGTTGTAGCAGTGGGCTGGGACTCAGTTATGGAGCAGAATGCCAAGTCAAATGGCAGACTGCACTGGACTCTCTCCCTCTGTCAACATTTAACTCTCCCTGGAGACCAAGCGGCCAGCCATCAGTCAGAAGGAACAAGACATCTGATTGAGGACTGGGGTCACGTCTGGTGCCTGTAGGTGCTTTAAAGTCCTCCCGTACAAATGCTTCTGGAGGCCTCCTCCAAGCCACCCACTAAGATGCTAGGAATTAGGGCAGGGCTGCCCCCAGCAGAAATCCCATTGCATGTTTAAACCACTTTCTGAACATGGGTGACTGGAGACTGGCACCCAAAGTAATGCCAGTCCGCCCAAGGCAGCTGCAGGGGCACTGCTCACCTGGGGGCGAGACTCAGCATTTGGAAGTCAGCCAGCACTCACGACTGTCCTGTGGCGGCTCTGCTTACAACCTTCAGCATTACTCTTCACTGCCCGCAGGTCAGAGTCTGAATGCCTTAGCACAGCACACATGGCCGTTTACAGTCTACTTTATTAGCTTTATTTTTTATCTTACTCACACACTCTCCCTTCTCTCCTTTCATACTAAACCCTTCACTTTCCAGTACCTGCCAAGTTCTTCCATGAGCCTAGCCTCAGCACTCGCTGTTCCCTCTACCCAGAATGTACCTCTCCCCTTCTGTGCCCCATGAACTCGTTCTTATTCTTCAAGACACAGCTCAGATGTCCCCTCTTCTCCAGAACCTTCCCTGATCCCCAAGTGCTATTTCCTCTTATGCATCCCATAGTCAGTTATTCAAGCATGTATTATATTAATGAATGGACTGGACTCTCATTACACACGTATGTGTGTCTTCCCTTGTCTTCTCAAGGTAGCAGTTGTCATAGTAACGACGATAACAACACTAAGTAGCTGTGTCTAGTGTGGCGTATGGCCTTAGAGCATTATCGTGGTTATTAGTAAAGCACCACTGTATCTACTCAACAGCTGTCAGGTTCACCCCAGTATCTCGCTTTGCGTGGTCCTCATTTCCTGTCTTGGGGCCCCTAAGTTCATACTTAGATGATCCCATCATTTCTGCAGCTTGGTCGATCCTGCACTTGTCACTTGTGTCACTGGTAGTCATTGTCCCTTTTTCTCCATGCTCTTGGTCTGTCTTCGTGAAATTATCATTGTGCTCTCACAGCCTGTCTGATCTCCCAATGTTCGCTTACCATTTCTATATCTCCTAGACTCCTAATACACAATTACACCATTTTTAATTGCTTACAACTTTTAAACCTTTGATTAAAAAACCCCACAAATGCATACAGTTCTTCCAAGGAATCACTACTAGTTGTGATATAGCAATATCAAAATTTTAATCCTCACTGATGCGATCTCTGATTCTTGGATGTTATTGGTCAGTGTGGTCACACCCAGCCAGTCCTCGGGGAGACAACATAAATGTCATGGGTGCAGGTAGGCATTGTAATCAGTATCAGATTATGTAAAGAGATGTGGTTATGGCCTGCAGGCGTGGCGATGATGCTTACGGAATCCTTGCCGCGGGCTGCTAGCCTCCACCTAAGACCTTTATGTACTCAATATAGCTGGGCCTCAAAATAAGTTCTGAGGAAGCCACCAGGACCAGGAAGTCAGAGAGGCTGTCTGAACACTCTGTCCTCTCCCTTTACCCCAGAGCCCAACATGGTGTTTCTTCAATAGATTGTTCCCTATAAATGTGTGAAGAACTAGTGACTGAGTAAATAAATGGATGGCAGCCCATCCATATCATTAAGATATGCACACCTCAGGAACTAATGGAAACACAGCTTTCACGAGGATGCAGGATGATGATGATAGTGACGATGGTAGGTTGATAAGATAATAGTATCTGAGAATCTGGATAACTTGACCCTTCTCAGACCTGAAAATATGTGGTCTCTAAAGTGGGTGCCCAAGCAAATCTACGGAGATGTGGGAAGATGAAACTAGAAATTCTATTTATAAGCGTTTTGTGTTAGAATAAGAACTCGGTCTGAATTCTGAAATGGGCATGAGGAATGAGTCAAGGTTCTCCAAGGCCTTAAAGCCTTGGGACTACCAGCCACGTGGACCGAAAATGGAGCGCAGACTTACCAAACAGACCCACGCACAGGATTCCCTTGCCTTCCTGTCAAATATCGGTTGTTCATAAACACATTTGCTTATGTGTTAGGGAAGGAATACACCCCCTCTAAAGGATAACTGTTTCTCTGTTACATGGAAAGAAATAATCAGTTCTAAAAATTCACAACCTGGTGGTGAGTTTGTGTTGTGAGAGTTTAATGATTATTTTCCATTTTCTGTAACTGTTAACCTTTTCTTTGTCTCCTGAGATGAAATTATATCCAACACACATGGTTAGCTTTCAACTGGCATTCACAACGTCAGTAGTTAGAATTCTCAGGAGCAGGAGAGGTAAGGCATTAGGAAATAAAATGAGTAGAAAAGAAAAGGGGAAGGGAAAATTACAGCTTTTAAAACCTAAATTGTACATAATCTGTCAGGCCAGCTTCTCCCTTTGGGAGGGCCCCTGGTTAACGCATTCCGTGTGTGGTTTTACCGAGTATGACCAGCAGAGGGCGGCTTCTCCTTGTTTAAGGCCGAAACCTCACCGGGAGCTGAGATTTTTCCCAGAAAATGCACGTTTCAAGGAAGCTTGCCTTAGCAGAGATCTTCCCACCACCAACCGTAAATAAATCTTCTATTAGCCTTTGCCTCTGTTGAAAGGGCAAGAAAGGGCTGGTGAAGAAACAAACCCCTTGCTAAAGTCCCGAGCACACCCGCATGCATTCATGATTTAGCTCCTGCTGGGAGCTCACTGAGGTTTGGAAGTGGGATGGGGTGTGAGGATAGCAATGAATGGGGCCCACTCCAGCTCTGAGGGAGCTCAGCCTGGGTGGGGCAGAGGTCCGTGCTCTGAGCAAGGGGAGCCCTGAGGCTGTCAAACAGCTGGGGAGTCCGGGTGGGGGCCATCCTGACAGCACAGCACCCATCCCCTCTTTGGATGAGCCATGCATGAGGCGGAACCCCAGGGCTCCTCTCCTCATAGCCCCCCACCCCACGTCTGCTTTTCCCTGGCCAGCCCATGTCCTCAGTGTCCTTGGTGCCACCAGCACCTGTGTCTAACAGAACCAGTAGTAGGGTTTCTTCACTCCTCTCTCCTCCTGTTCTACAGCTTCCTCCCCCAGTGGGAGGTTGTTTGCCATGATTCCTTTCTTCCCTGGCCACCTGAAGCAGGTCAGCGTGCCACGTGTGGCTGTCACTGTCCAGACCACAACCTGGTGCAGGCAGTTTGGCCATTAGGCCTACGCGTGTGCTCCACAAGCCCCCTGGGGTTCCCGTGTCCTTATTGTCCTTGTGCCCCCACCTCTGTTGTGGGCCTGAACTGACAGTCTCCCTCCTTTTCATTTTGTCACTCTTCACAGAGGTCCTGGTGAGAACACATGACCAGTGACCCCAGTCCAGTGTTAATATCCTGGGGAGTAACTGGCCCTCACCTTCCTTCTGAGTGAAAAGTCAGAACTCACAGGCTGTTGAACTGGGACCATCTGCCCCACATGACTGCAGAGCCCCCGCTGCTTTCTGTCCTGTGAGAGCCTGTCCCTGAGCGGCTAACTTTCTCCTTCACTCTGATGATGTAGCACGGGGCCGGAAGCAGACACCCGATGCCCACGGTCAGGGGGGAGGGGAGGCCTGGCCCCAGCCTGTCCCGAAGTTGTCCAGGGACAATTGCAACTATTGTCACCAAAGAGTTCAACTAGCCTCCTTGGCTCACCTGATTATTAATGGTGTGATTGGATCCAGGTCTTTCTGGGACCTAGATCCTGAGCTTGTGTCACCATACTCACTGTCCCATCTCTGGTGGGTTAGTTAGTTAATGTTTTAGGTTGGTTTGTCCTTTTTTTTTTTTTTTTTTAAAGGAAGAGAGGGAGAAAATAGGAAATACCACGCTTGTTAGGAAGCTAGAAATCTAAAAATAGCTTCTGTAAAGAGCAGCAGACTCAATTGTTTTTTTCTTTATCTTGAAAAAGTGCAGCTAATGACCAAAACAGACCCCTTTATCCAGGCTGGTAACAAGCCACTGGGTGCTGGCAGCATGGTGACATGCAGGAATCACACAGCCTCCTGAAGGGCAGTGGTCCTGCTGCCCAGGGATGCTTGTCCCAGTGGCCACTTCCAGTCACCAGGGGGGGTCCCCTTGGCATCCTGGGCTCCTCTGGGGCCTCAGCTTCCTTAGTGTCAGCAGAAAAGGACACGGGCAAAAGGTCTACCCAGGAGGATATTTTAAAGTAGTGACCACAACTACTCCAGTTAATCACCCCGGGAAGCCAGTCACTGCCCCCCACTCCAGATCTTATAATAATAGGAAAAAGTCCATGATGTTTCTAGGTGCCATTTACTGTGCTAAGTGCTTTACTTGAGTCATTTCATTGAATCGTCACAACTCTATAAGAGTCCCCATTTTACAGCCAAGAAAACAGGGGCTTTAAGAGGTTAAGTAACTTCCCAAGGTTTTCAAGGCTAGAGTGTTTCAGAAACTGGGTTTAAGCCCAGATTTAACTGTCTCCCACTGTGCTCAGGTGCTTCAGCTGGAAAACCATGATGCAGTAAAAACAAACATGAGCATGGCTGAGCAGAAAGAATGTCCTAATCTGGAGAGTTATCAAGCCTGAAAGCTGCTCCTGAGACATGGTTTGGTCCCCTGGAAGAAGAAAGACCTCAGGCAGCATTTGCCCTTTCAGCTGTGCACCTCCACAAACAAATGTTTAATTGACCACCTACTACATGCCAGGAACAGCCTTGAACAAGACCAAGCCCTGACTCCAATATATTGTACTTATGTCCTAGGAGGAAAGGAGCGGATAATAAGTTAGTAAATAAATGAGCAAGATAAATCCAGGAGGTGAGAAATGCTGTGAAAACAGAGTGAGGTGACAGATTACACAGGGCAGGGTTGGTCCACCTTGGTTTGGGTGGGGCAGCACAGCCTTTTGGGAGAAGGGATTTGGAGCTGACTCTGAATTTATTATTCCCAGTATCACTCAGGAAAAAGCAGATGTTTACTATCTGGGGACAGGTCCTTCCTGGCCAAGGGACCAGCAAATACGCCCAGGTGGGAACAGCCTTGAAACTGGGGAGCAAGGTGATCCAGTTTGTGTTTTCGGGCGGCCACTCTGGCTGCCGTCTGAAGAATGGGCTGCAGAGAGGCCGAGACCCAGGGCTGGGTGAGAAGTAACTCGGGAGAGAAGCTGGGCCAGCAACTCCCAGCCCAGAACCAGAGCCCCGCTGGCCGCCTGGCCCCTCAGCCTGATGCCTGTACCTGGAAGAAAAGGCAGATGGCCACTTATGGGCCCTTAAACACCAGAGCTGACGCTTTTAGAAAGGATGTTGGGGAGAGCACCAGCCAGGAAGTTCTGATTGATTCTGGTTGTGGGGGGTGGGGGACGAGAGGCTTAAGGATGCCTGCGCGATTTGTGGCCTAAACAAGCGGAGGAGGAGATGACTATTTCCTGAGACAGGGACAACAAGGTGGGAGTGAGGAGCAGCCATTTAGAGGAAAATTCAAGAGTTCTGTTTATTTAGGTTTGCAAGGCTCGTCGACCTCCAAGTGGTGATGTCAAGTAGGCAGTTGGAGAAACTACTCAAGCAGAGATTGCTAGGGACTACTGGCTGCCCCCCCCGTGCCCTGGAGCCCGAGGAGTCACCCTTCTTCCCCCCTCCCCACTCACCCCTGCCACCCTTTCCACCCTCCGCCCTCTCTGCTCAACCCTCTCTCCCTGTGACAGCAATGCGTTACACAAAGGCACCGGGCAACTCCAAACTGCTTTCTCCCTTGAAGCTTAATTAAAAAGCAATTAATTTTTTAAAAAGCCACTGGCTCAGTCATAGAAAAACTGACCTAATTAGGGAGACGTTAGCCAGCAAAGACGGCATGCTCTGATGGTCTTCCCCTTGCTCCTGTCGGGGCCCTTCCCTCAATGAAGTAGTAATAAAGCCAGATGGCATTAATCTGAGCATTTACCACGAATCAGGCCCTGTGCCAAGCACTTCATATGTTTTCTCTCATCTTATCTTCCCAATGACCTTAGGAGGTGGGCAAATACTACTGTGCCCATTTTTGAGACGAGGTCTCCGAGGCTTGCAGATTTTAATGAGTAACTAACCCAACGTCTCACAGATAATAAGGGACAGAGATGGGACTCAAACTCAAGTTCATTGACCCCAGTTTGCTGTGCTCCCACCCCCATCAGCCACAGCAGGCAGTGGTCCTGGTCGGATCAGGCACCCCAGATCCTCTGGAGCAGCCCCAGAGAGGGGAGCAGGGCCTGAGAAGAACAAGGCCTTTGCCTCAACACCTGTTTCCAGTCTATCCTTCTCAGCTGAGGCCACCAGCACACAGAGAAATCCATTTCCACATGTGCGGGTCTCTGATCCGGACAAAACAAGGTGCTCCTTGCCTTCACTGGCTTCAAACCCCGGGCCAGGTGTCCTTGTTCCTTCCACATCTCAGAGCAGCCTGTGGTCCCATGGTGTGGACGGGCTGGGAAGGCAGGAAGTGGGAGCCAGGGATGGCGCGAGCAGGGCCATGGGCTCAGCCCCAGCCACACCTTTCCCCACAGGTTCCCCACAGAGACCAAGTGGGAGATGACATGAAAACTGTGGAAGGGGAGGGGATGCAGGGGCTCCCACCAGAGGCCATAATCTGCTCTGTCTCATACTAGCTGATAGCCCATGTCAGATCATGTACCCTCTCTGAGCCTCCAGTGTCCCCATCTGTATAATAGGAGCACCTACCTTTGCAGCATTACTGTGAGATCAGTGATAATGAATGTTAAGACAACGCCAGGCAGATCTCAGGCCCTCAAAATATCAGTTGTAGTTAAAAGAGTGAATTCTGGAGTCAGGCACCCGGGTTCTGATTCCAGTAAGTTACTTAAGACGTTAACCTTGGTTGACTAAACGTACCCTTACTAAATGTAAAATGCCAACAGCAAGACTAGCGACCTCACGGGGTTGCTGTCAGGATTAAATAAAATGATGCATACAGTTCGCTTACATGAAGCCTGGCAGTCAGCTGTCGCTATTATCACCATAATCGCTTTAAAAAGTTACCAAAAGGCCTAGAAGCAATGGCATCTCACTAGCACACTAGCACCCGTGTTCTATTTTCTCAGTGCCAGTCCCTACTAGAAGCTCTTTAGAGAGAGAGACAGGTCCAGGCCAGGGGCAAGAAGGTACCAGGTGGGCCTAGAGCACGTTGCTATTCCAGAAACAAAGAAGTGCTCAACCAATGGGGCACGGCCAAGGTACACAGGAGCCAGCTTGAACGAGCTCCCACTGACAGAATGTGGGACGAGAAGGCCATCAAAAACAACAGTGATGGTAATGGATTGTAACACTGAATACAAACATCTGTACATCCATAGCGATATCCAAAACCAAGGGAAGGTTTGCAGCCCACCAAGGGTCATCAGCAGATGCTAAGACCTTTGCTGAGGGTTGTTGGGGAACAGAATGGTCACAGGATCTCAAATCACACTCCCCAGGTTTCTTATGAACTACAAAATGTAAAAGATGCCTTTTCCATGGAAATATTTGGCTGCCACTACTTGTTTTCAAAGTTAGCACTACCAATAATGGGTCAGGTCTCACTGTGAACCTTCAGGGGGTGGGAACGGAGGCGCAGGGAGGTGGAGGTTTTCTGAGAAGAAAGAGTGAGAGAATGTGGCAAAATGTTAAGATGAATCCAGGTGAATGATATATTCATTATATATGTGAGGTGCCAAAAAAATGTATACAAGTGGACACTTTGGTCAATTTTGCTCAAGCAGTAGTTGGCCGTAATCAGAAGTGTCTGGACGCTGATGGTAACCACTTTGAGCACCTCTTGTAATTGCAGAAGTCAAACATGCCTTGTATTCATCTTCTGTTATCGGTATGTATTGAGCATTACAATTTTAATAGTTTTTTCCTTTCTTAAAATGTGTATACATTTTCTTGGCACTCTCTGTATTCTTACAACTTTTCTATAGGTTTACAATTTTTCTAAATAAGTGAGTGTATGTGATGGATGTGGGGGGAGCATTGGGGTGGGGTGAGATTTGGGGCTGTGTTAGCTTTAACTCTCCCCAACCTCTGGTCCCAGCACAGGGATCAGCTCCAGGCTGGCTTGGAGCTTGGAGCTCTAGGGAGTGGCCTGGGAAGTCAGAGGGGGAGAGGCAAGAATTTCCAGACAGGAGAAGTCAAGCGTCACATTTCCCTACTTCGGAGGAAACCTTTCACAGTGTTCTCGTTCTTGAGTGCCGTTTCCACACAGTAGAAGTGGAAGGAGAGCTCTCAGGGCTAAAGGACCAGGGGTAGTGAACAGGACAGGCATGAGGTGGCAGATGAGCGTACATGGGGCAGAGCTGGTATAGACATGACGTTTATTCAGCCTTCTGATTGGACGACACTCGAGCTGTAGGCGGTCACATTATTCAAACAGTAGTCAACACCCTCCCTTCTCTTTCCTCTGCTCAGTTCCTCCTCCATCCACTGCACTGTAAAATGGTCTCTGCCCATCACTCAAATCAACAGTTTTAGCTGAACCCTTTCTCTCCTAAAACTGGCTCATAAGTTTCATGTCGCTCCTTTCCCCCTACATCTTCTAGGCTACAACTTCTTTTTTTTTTTTTTTTTTTTTTTTTTTTTTTTTTTTTTTTAGCTGAGCCATCCTGCTACCTGTTGGCAGCTCAGCGGCTGCTCAGCTCGGGCT
>NW_017731817.1:694021-706744 GCF_001890085.2 Hipposideros armiger | reverse complement strand
TTTTTTTTTAGCTGAGCCATCCTGCTACCTGTTGGCAGCTCAGCGGCTGCTCAGCTCGGGCTGGACCTGAACTGCTGTTGCTCAGAGCTCAAACTTCTGAGCGAGCTCTTAACCAACTGAGCCACTCGGCCGGCCCTCGAGGCTACAACTTCTTGGTCTCCTTTGCTCACTGCTGTTATTCAAACTATTCCCCAAATCTTGACATTTCCCAGGGATCAGACCTGGGAGTGCCTGCACCTCATTCTGTACACTCTCCTTGGGCAATTTCATCTTCACACAGACCCCCATGTGCTGTTACCCCCAAATCTGTGTCTTTGGTCCCAGTCGGTGTCCCAATATCCAGGTATGGGTTCTCAGGTCTCTGATGGACACCTCCACCTCTACACCCTCCAGCACCTTAAACCCAATAACCCCCCAAATCTGCTCTTCTCTATATCTTCTCCAGGTTAGTGGGGACTCTATCCAGCTGGTCTTCTGAAACCTGGAAGTCATCTCATCATCCTATCTCTCCACCTCGCCCATTTCCTAAGTCCTACCAGCCACCCAAATCCTGGGGGGTTCCACCTCCCTAGCGCTTGTCACATGCATGGCTTCTCGCCCGGCCCACTGCCTAGGACAGACCCTTACCAGCTTCCATAGGGATCACTGAAACAGTTTGCCTTGTCGGCCTCCACGCTTTCAGTCTTGCTTTCTCCAAAATAGCTCCCACGCTACCCACGCAGTGGTCTTAGAATACAAACCTGGCCCTGTCACTGTTCTGTGGAGTCGAGTCTTTCTATGCTTAGCCTCGGGTTCTGGTAATTTCCTCCATCTGGTCCTAATGGACTGTTCTCAGAACCCCAATGTGATACTGTGATTTATAATAAGTATCATTTGATCTTTGCCCTGTTCTTGGCAGAGTTCTTAACCCCTTGGAACTTCCTGACAGGAGAGCAGAGCCATAAAGGTGCCTTCTGTTATGTTAATGAGGTGATTTCTGGAAAGCCCCTGGGTCACCTAAGGATTGAGGGCTGGTCACCAGAAGAACCAACCATGTGTTTAGAAGGTTGGAGCTTCCAGTCCCACCCCTCAATTTCCAGGGAGAGGAGAGGGGACTGCAGGTTGAATCAAATCACCAATGGCCCGTGATTTAATCAATCACACCTGTGCAGTGAAGCCTCCATAAAACACCCACAGCATGAAATTTGGAGAGCTCCCAGGTTGAGGAACCAGAATATCCCTATGTCGGGCTCGACCATCCTTCCAGACTCAGCACACACTGCCTACCCTGCCTCACCAAAACCAGCGGACACTTCCTTTTCACTGCTCCCATAGCACCTTGGGTGTAATTCTAGTAGATTCTATACTGCACTGTATTCGAAGAATTTACTTGTATGTCTACTCCCCACCCTGGGCTCACTGGAAGCAGGGACAATACCTGACTCACTCTCTCCAGTGCCTATCATTGTGCTTGATTTTGTAAATATGTGGTTGTTTCACGAGGTAAGAAAAAGAAAAGTGAATGCTTATTGTTGCTGGAACCAAGATAATCTTTTCCCTTTTGTCTATGTAAAATCAGGTGTGTAGATAAATAAAAGTGTGTGCATGTGTGTGCATGCCCGTGTCTGTGTGTGGAGGTGAGGGGACCCTAGACTGTGCACACCACATGTGTTAATATCGCACAGTGTGGGAGATACTTGGCTTTACGAGAAATACTGCAGGTAGTACATCACATTTTTTCTTTTTATTTAGCGCGCTGATTTGCCCTCATTCTGACTTCTGGCCTGGCCTGATTTCTTTCCCACCTTTATTTCTAGCCTCTGGTGGCCTAGCATGGATGATGGCCCGTTTGCTAGCATGTGGAATCTTCCTCCAGGCTCAGAGAGCATCTCAAGGGAGGGTGTTCCTTTTCATCATTGCTTTGTGCCCTCTCGGCCTCATCAGGGTTATGAAGCCATTTGGTATCCCAGGCAACCTGAAAGCAGCATCCTGGACGTTTTAACCCAAAAAAGACAGCTCCTGAGGAAAGAAAGAGCAATCTTCGCTAGATGCTACTGTCACTTGCTCAGAAAGCCAGTGGATGGCCTTTCAAGGGATGCTGTGAAGGGGCTGGGCAATCTCTTCGGGGTGGAAAGGAAGGATTAAGGAGGAGAATGCCAGCTATGTAAGAACAGATCCTTGTTTTCTTGCTATGAAAATAGATTTCTGCAGTCTGAAACCCCAGCAGAGTGTTTGCAGGCAAATCCTTCAGCCCAAATGTAGGTTCATCTTGAAATTTCTCAGCCAAAGAGCCATGAGGTGCCGCCAGTGGTTTCCCGAAATGTTCAGAGAACCCCCAGCCCCTTTTCCAGGAGGCAGCACCCAGCCCCACGGCCCCTGGCACTGAGCGGCAAAAGTGTTCCCGCTCCCGCCTGCTTGCAACCCCTCCCGTGCAGCAACCTTTCTCTGCAGCTTCATTGGAAACCTTGCCGTTGAATTCAGCTGCATGATCCCTGGCAGTCCCCAGATAGAGAACATCAGAAGTTATGATTTTATAGGCCCTCCATTCATAAAACATGGGGCTTTTTCCATGTGGGTGCCTTTTTCCTCACATGGAAATAAACAAAGGAAGCTGTGAGGCACGTGTCTCAGTGAGTCATTAAACTCCCCCCCCCCGCCCCGCCCCCCAGAGGAGCATGGCTCTACTGCCCACCATGTACAGACACAGGCACAAGGGACAGGAAAAGCACATCCTGAGCCCCAGGGCAAGCAGAGCCTTAGATAAGGACACGTTCTTCAGAGCAGAGAGTGGCCGCCTGGGAACTAGTTGCTGTTTTTAAATAAGTGCGTCATCAGTGTGGGGTACCCTGCAGAAGATCCCCTGCAAGCCTTCTCACAGAGCCCACCCTCCCCTGGCACTACCTTGGGGTGTGGGGGTTCCTTGCTCTGGTCCCGAGATACTTTGCAGGACCTGGAACCAATGCACTCTGTTACTTCTGGGATCCCCGAGGCCATGTAACCCATGTTCACCACGAGTCCTCTGGGCGCATGGAGTCCACCCTCCCCTTTCTCTGGGAGGTCAGCTTCTGTGGTTTCTGATGCGGTGGCTGTTGCGCTGAGGCTACCAACAGGTCAGGGGACTCTCTGTGGAGGGCACTGGCCCCATTAGCACAGGAAGCTGAGACCCTCTGACGGACCCGAGCTTCACCTCCACCCTGAGCCAACGGCCCTGGAAGGATGTGGCATCGCTCCCTTCTTCTGGCTTGCTTCCTTCTCTAGCCACCCCACCCACCCCCAGTGCTCTGACTGTGCCCTACGGCGTGTGAGGATGGGGACAGAGCAGCAGCGTGGCCAGGGCGCGCTGCCCCTCACTGGGATGTTGAGGCAGGAGCCTCCCACCTCCTGGCAGGCAGGCGTCCCTACAGGGCTAAGCCCCAACCTGAATGTTTCTTAATCTTAAATTGAAACCTTGTATTAGTGAACATGAGGTTCAACGACGAGCACCTGAAAAACCACAAAATATCAGTGGCTTATACCAGGCAGACATTTGTGTCTCTCTTACATCCACGTAGAAGCTGTTGCTGAGTGAGTCCCAGGCAGTGACAGGGCCCCTGAGGGACCCAGGCTACTTCCATCTTGCAGCTCGGCAATGTGTGATCAGCTCCCAAGCTCTCCTGGGTGCCTACCTCCCCATGTCAGCAAGGAGGAAAGAGGAAGGACAGAAAGGGCACAGGCTCTCTTACTAGGGTACTTCCTGGAAGTTGTAGCCACCACTTCCACTTATATTCCTTGGGCCAGAGTTTGGCCACATGGTCGTACCTGGCTGAAAGGAAGGCTGGGAAATGTACTCTTCATTGCAAGTGGACTGTGCCCAGCAAAGACTGGGGTAAGTTGTAACAGGAGAGGAGAATGGATAGAAGTCTCAGCCACAGACCTCTACTCCTAATATACACGTGTAACGATGCCCCGGAAGAGGATTAAGGCCCTACGTGGATACCCAGTGATGACAGTGGTTCCTCCACAGACTTATTTTGAGGAAAAAGCTTGCCACTTCCACCCTACCCAGACAGTGTTTCTCCAAGGGCAGTCTGCAGTCCACCTGTCTCAGAACCCCTTGAGCTGTTTGTCAAAAATGCAGGTTTCTGACCCAACACCAGGCTCGTTGGATTTGCATCCCTAGCAATCTGCAATTTATACGCATTTTCTAAATCATTCATATGCACACTAAAATCTCATGCCCACTCCTTAGTCCATCTCAGAGAAATTAGAAGAAAACTTCCAAGACTGCTAAACCTAAGAATACCAGAAATAACACTAATTAGAGTTAAGAGGAGACGGTGTTTAGAAAATTATTGGTGGTGACATCTAGTAGTGCCACTCACAAATCTTCTAACCCAGCCTCTAGGACCTGGTCCACCACCTTCAAAGCAGGCTTGCCATCTTTGGATCACCAAATAAAACCAGTAGTCATTGGAGGGACGATTTCTATTGCCTCCTCCACTGCAGTGAAGGCAGGAAGCAGCCTCAATGGTGAGGCCACAGAAGAGAGGTGAGGGGACCAACATCAGGCAAACACTAACCACCTCCAAGGGATCCAGAGAGCTGCCTGACCCCCCGAGAAATGAAGAAGAGGAAGAAGAAAAGGAGAAATGGACGCCCAGGCACTAGGACCTTCATGGGGCTGAGGTTTGGGAAGCAAAGACTTGATATCCAGGTGAGTAGACTTCCACTGGGGACAGGGCTACCATTTGGGGCATGTTTTTAGTGGTCACAACAATGGGGTGTTACTGGCATGCAGAGACCAGTGATGCTAGACATCCTGATGCTGAAATGTGAGAGACTATCCCACACAGAAGAGTTGATATTTATAATTTTTAAAGCTTAGAAGCAAACTGCATTTTACATAATTTACCAAAACATACATGTAACATTTTTGGAACTATTTAAATATATACTGAAATTTTCAGCAATGGAACTATCTATCAAGTTTATTTCAGAATTCTACAAAAGGTTGGTCACAATTTCGAGATAAATGTCAACCACGGCAGTTCCACTAATAGCACTTGACTTGCCATCAGGAAAGTCAGCCTCCATTTGTTGTCACATTCATAATGATTTTATGTATACGTGCAAGCCTTTTGTTAGGTCTCATAGGATACACGTGACTGAACACTTACATTTTTATAAGTGTAATATTTTGTTATAAGTTACTTGCCCTTTAGTTTTTCTTTACAGTAATACATGGTTGTTTTTTGATTCTGTGACTTTAATTTCAGGAGAGTAGAGGAAAGTTACAACATATTTGTCATAAAAGGGGCTGCTGGGTGTGATGGGGGGACCTCTGGCAGACATCAGCCTGGCCACATCCTTGGTGCAGATGAAGGCTGACCATAATCTTCATGAGATTCCTGAGCAGCTATGTCTCCTCTCATCTACAGAGACTCATGCCAACCAGTCGGCTGCTTTCAGCTGACTGTGGGTCCTTGGCACAGACCCAAGTCTTGGAACATTCTCTTGACCAGCACAGTGTGGTTTTTCTCTTGGGCACAGACTCTATCAGGAGGGCTCCTGATCGTTCGACACAGTCTTTCGGGGACCAGGGACATTCCAACACATTTGCTTTACTGTTATTTTGACCCAAGGACATTTGACTATGGACAGAAACCATCAAGCTTGCAAGTATTTTTATGACCAAGTAACCAGTGAAACGGACCTTGTGCACCCACACTGCAGCCTCATCTGTGTCACACACCATGCGCATGGCCCCCCTCTGGGACTCGGGGTGCTACGGCTCAAGGAGGGGCTGAAGGTCAGGAAGGTCTGCTGTGCTGGTTTCTTGATAGTAAAAATCTGTTTTCACATTTTGTTAGGGGTCTTTCTGTACTAGAATGGCCACCCAAAAGAAACTCATCAAAATGACTTTCTCAGAATTCCCTATTTCAGCCCAAAACCAGAAGAAATAGGGCTGAGAAACAGAGCACGCCAGTGAGTGCCATCACGGCTGACCCCCGTGAGCAGAAGGTACCCAAAGTCTCTGCAGAGGTGAAGTGACAGCTTTTCCTGCCTTTACATAATGGTGGCCGTGGGTGGGACTCCAGCTCAGAGTTTAGCCAGGGCTGCATCATGGACTTATTCGGACTTCCCTGGCCTGGGATTTTTTTTTAATCCCCCAAGGTATCCATCACATGGGCTCAGAAAGGAACTCTGCTGGAGCTGTTCTCAGCAGCTGTCCTTAACACGTCTTCATCTGGGCACCTCCCGCTTCTTCTAGCTCCAAGGATTAATTGCTGAGCAGAACCCTTCATTACTCCTTAATAGGATGAAATGGTGTCACCAACAATAAGTCATCCTGTGTCTGCCTTCTTCTGCTCCTGACAAATTTCCATGTGTCATCCCTTTCTTCTCTTCAAACAGATACCCTGATAAGTCCCATTTTTTGGAAAGGCATCCTGGTCCTCGTAGGGGTTTTTTTTTGGGGGAAGGGAGCTGTCGGTGACAGAGCTCATGACCAACCCATCAAATTTAACCAGAGGAGATTTTACAGAACTGGGAAGTCTGAGGTGCCCCTGAAGGTCCTGCTCTGGGCATGACGGCCCTCAAGGGCCACGGACGCAGGGCTGGCACTTGTGTTTGTGAAATCCAGGGAGGGGACTGCCTCGGCTCTTTTCAGAAATTGCCATTCGTGGCTGGTTGCCTGCCTTTTCACTAGGGTCATGTACCTCCACTCAGCTATAAATCCAAATTATTTCCCCCTTGTTCTATGTTCAGTGTAGGTTAAAGAGAATTATGACACCTGTTATAGAGTGACTATGTTCCCCCAAATTAGATGTGTTCAAGTCCTAACCCCTGGTGACTGGGTTTGGAAATTAGATACTTACAAATGTAATTAGTTACATTAAGATATGGTCATAGGAGTAATCAGATATGACTTGTGTCCTTATGAAAAAATGCCCTTGTGAAGAAAGACACACTCAGGGAAATGTCACGTGAAGGTGGAGGGTTGGTCTTATGCGGCCACCAGCCCAGAATGCTGAGAATTGCCTGTAACCCGAGAATCTACGAGCCAAGGCACTGACGGTTCCTCTTCTGGGCCCTTTGAGGGAGCAGGCCCTGCAGACATCTTGATTTTGGTCTTCTTGTCTCCAGGACTGTGAGAGAATAAATTTGTGTTGTTTTAAGCCACCCAGCTTGTGGTACTTTGTTACAGCAGCCCTGGAAAATGAATACAAAGCAAGTTTTAATACCCACTTTCATTTGTTTAAAAGAGGTGGTAGATCATGGCTGTTGACAGCATGGGCTTGAGTGTCAAGCAGACATCCTGGGTTTCACTAGCTGCATGACTTGGGTAAATAACAGCTCTGAGCCTCAGTTTACTCATCTGTAAAATGGAGATACCAACAGCCTGCTTCATAGCTGTTATGAGACTTGAAATAGATGATGCTTGCCCAGGGCCCAGCCCTCCCAGAGCACAGGAGCAAGTGATAGACGAGGCCTTGAGTGGGAATCGGGGCAACTCTTTCCACTTGGGTGGACACACTCTGGCTGAGGCCCAGGCTCTGTGAGGCAGGCTGTCTGTCTGGATAATGAAAGGTAGAGGCCAGGCCATGCCCCTGCCATCTCGACACGTTTTCAGGGAGGAAGAGACGATGTGTGCAAGTCCTTGGAGTGAGCTGCCATGTTAGCATCAAGTCGCCATCATTATTTTTCCATGGATTCGTCATTGACTATTTCGACAAGCCGGTTTTTAGCAGGAGGCCGAGCGAGGGCTGTGTGCTGGGCCTCAGTTCCCACCCCAGGCATCTAGCTGTCACGCAGCGACTGCAAACCAATTCACCTGGGTCTTACCACTTAATTACTGCAAATTGGCATGGCTTCGGGCCTTGAGAGCCGTTGGACACGCACCATACGTCTGGGCAGGAAGGCCCTTGTGGCTTGCGGGGGCTGCCTGTCAGTCCTGCAGCCTGCTCTGCTAAGTGGTGGAGCCTTTCCAAACGCTTGGCCCCAAATGCACAGGAAGCAAAAACCTGGCACTCAGAGGTGCCAGTGCCATGCTCACATGGGCCCAGCCTGTCAGCCATGCCATCCAGCATTTGTCACCAGTGACAATTTCCGGCCTGGCAATGGGAAGAAGCAAACGGGTTGGGGGCCAGCAGCTGGTCTCAGGTTTCATGTGCAGAATATGTAAAACCCAACAGTCCTTACCTGCCAGACCCGGGTGAGGAGCTAGGTCCCTGCCCACCTTGGTTGGCCCTTGACTGTGGGCACAGAGTTGACTG
This sequence comes from Hipposideros armiger, assembly GCF_001890085.2. NCBI lineage: Eukaryota > Metazoa > Chordata > Mammalia > Chiroptera > Hipposideridae > Hipposideros > Hipposideros armiger. Next base: position 698,510 of record NW_017731817.1, on the reverse strand, counting down.
GTGCCCATACCACTCATCATTCATTCCTCTAATCAATCAACCAGTATCTACTGAGCATCCATCGTGTGCCAGGGCTGTGCTCAGGCCTGGTGACACAGAAACGATAAAAAATGAGGGACCTCTCGAAGCTCAGTCAGGAACCAGCCAGACCTGGACCTGGAATGCAGTCGGCCCCGAGGCCAGGCCTGGGACCAGCTCCCCTGAGCCTCCTGTGTACAAGGAATCTGTGCAGGGGTGTCCTCGGGAGGCCCGCGAGGGAGCTCGCTCATGACACTCAGCTCACAAGTGTTCGTCAAGCCTCTGCGATGGGCTGGGCACATCCTGGGAGCTTGAGTTTCACTGATGAGTCGAGAAAGATCTCAGCCCTCACAGAACTTATATTAAGACCCCAGGGAATCCCCAGCCAGCAACCTGAATATTTTCTAATCCTTGTTGACCTGAGAATATTCCAGTGGGACTGATGTTCCATGAAACCCAGCTTCTGTTTCGCAAAGTAGCCATGAGGCTAAATACTCGGTCTGCTCCATCCCTTACGATGTAAAAGCACCTGCTCCTGTACCTGCCAGCAGTACAGGTTTAGTCAGAGGTAGAAGGAATGTGTGTCCAAAGCGGTAGAGAAACCATGAATGTGAGAGTGGGGTGCTGGGGGCGGGTCATGTTCAAATGCCTGGTGCCGGGAAGCCTCGGCTCCAATTATGTTCCAAGGACCTCGGAAGCTCACTTGGCTTCTCAAATTCCCAATGGAGCACAAGGGCCAAAGCAATCTCGTCTCTCTTTCACAGCCCGGTCACCTTGGCCAGAGCCCAGAGGCCGTCTCAGAGCTCTGCGGAAGTGCCACCATCACAGCAGATGAGACAGGCCAGTCACCAGGGAGAACCCAGCTCACGCCTGTGGCCATGGCAGAGACATCACCCCACCACCACTGGGCTGGAGGGACTGCTGATGGCCTGACACTGAGGTGACCTACAACAGCCTCCTTGGAAAGGTAACCTGATGATGGTGGGGCAGAGGCTCAGAAAGATGGGAACAGTGCCCAGTCAAGGCAACCCTGCTGGCCCGTCTAGGGGGCATTTCACATCCTTGTGCTGTGGTAGTGACAGGGGGGCTCACTCTGGAGGAAGAGGGGACAAAACCATTATCTTTAGGTGTGATCAGAGGAACAGAGAAGGAGGCGGAAGGCAAATGAATTGCAGGAGTGAATCTGGAACTAAAGATCAAGAAGCTAGCTTGGGGTACCTCAGCCTGGTCACTCTGGACATCTGGGGCCAGATGATTAATTCTTAGTGATGGGGCTGCCCTGTGCCTTGTGGAATGTCAGCAGCATCCCTGGCCTGTACCAGCTAGATGACAGTAGCGTTGCCCACCAAAGATGTCTCCAGATATTGCTCAATGTTCCCTGGAGGTGGGGTGGGGGATGGAGGGGAGGAGGAGGCCGGAGGACAAAATCACTTCTTCCTGGAGCCATCTTCTGGACCCTTCTGCTGAGCCAACTCTTAGGAAAGCCACCTCTTCCCAGTTTGCCCAGAACATTAGGGTTTTAGCACTGAAACTCCGTAGCCCCTCAGTCCCAGGCAAACTGGGACAGTTGGTCATCCTGCCAACTCCTTCCTCTTCTTCAGCCTGAGGCCCACCCTGATTAACCCACGAATATCGTGGTCTTCACCTCCATCCCCCCAGCATTTCCAGCCCCTTTCATCCTGTTTTCTTTGTTCATAGCAGTCATCAACTTCTAATGTACTATTTCATTTAGCGTATCGTTTATGGTCAAGCTACTTCAGGCTGGGATCTCACGTTTTTTCAATGTTGCGTCCCAAGTGTCCGTAATAGTGCCTGGTACATGGCAGATGCTCAATAAATATCGTTGCATGAAGGATCAGGACTCCAAAGCCATGAGCATCTGCGACCTCTGTCATTTCTCACTCTCAGTGGCGGGTGCTTAGCAAGAAAACCTTTCACAGGAACAGGGCCTGGGGGTGTGGCCTTGGGGACAGCTGAGGCTCTGTTCCCTCTGCTGCCCATGGGGGAAGGGCTGAAGGGAAAGCCAGCAGGTGAGTTCTTCAGTCTGCAACGAGGAAAGGACCAGGGCTTGCAGAGTGCCCTGGAGCCCGCACTGGACAGGAAAAGGGCCACACGAATGCTGCCAGAGCCACCCTATCATCCAAGGCCTGGCACTGTGCTTGGCACGTAGCAGGATGTCAGTAAGTATTTTCTGGATTGAGCATTTACAAGAAACTATAATATCATGTGAGTCTAAGGGTTTGAGTCTAAGGCTTTGAGGTCAGGGGGCACAGGGTTGAAATCCTGGCATGGCCACCTTGCGTTTGTCTGACCTTGGACAGATTCCTTCCCTGCTCCAGGCCCTCACGTTCTCCTCTGTTAGGTGGCGATACAAACGACACCTCGTGAGCACCATGAGTGTCAGTCCCTTGGCCTAGTGCATGGCACGAAAGAGCACTGTATAAACAGGAGTATGTGGGATTTCTTCCTAAAGTGTAACAAGAGGTAGTGTCAATACTTCTACATAGCAAGTCATCCTAAATGTAGTGGCTTAAAAACAGCCATGGTGATTACTTGCATCTCACACCGCTTCCGTGGTGAGAATGCAGGAGTGGCTGGCTGTGGGTTCCAGCTCCAGCTGTCTCATGAAGCTGCAGCCACATGTCACCCAGGGCAGTGGTCCCATTGGAAGGCCCGCTGGGACTGGAGGCTCTCTTTTCAAGGTGGCTCACTCACGTGGCCGACAAGGTGTTGCTGGGTGCTAGCGAGAGGCTTTAGTTCTTCACAACTGTGCGGGCCTCCGCACAGGGCTCCCTGAGGGTCCACAAGACTCGCTGGTGGCTGTCCCTGGACGAGTGATCCAGGACACGAAGGTGGAAGCCTCCATGCCTTAAAAGTCACATACCATGCACTCTACCAGGTTCTGCTGACCTCACAGGCCAGCCCTGACACAGTGTGGGCACAGACTCCAAGAGGCACAAATACCAGATGACGAGGACCCCTGGGGGCATCTGGGAGGCTGGTTCCCACAGGTTGCAAGTGACGTTCAGTCTCGGAGTCCAGACTTGCCTCATTTAGGCCTTAACAACCAGCCTGTGTTTCTACCTCTTCCTGCTCATCTGTGAAGGTGAAGACAGTGCTGAGCACAGGCTCACAGGCTCACTAGATGATTTAAGCATCTGTTTGCAGGCTAGTTGGTGAGTTCCTTAAGAATGGAGACCACAGCATCTTCGCATCTCTCTCCTCATGATGCCTCAACACATGTCAGATAAATGGGTTGGAAGATTGAATGTTGTCTGGCAAGGAAAGGACAGTCTCGGCTTTGTCCAGTGCCCCAATGAGCCAAAGCCCACACACATAGCCTGAGATGAGGCGGAAGTCTGAGCTGGGTGGCCATGGATGTGAGCCTGCAGGGAGATGCAGGGACCAGGAAGGGGCCACCAAGACACAGCTGTGCCCAGGCTGGCCTTCAGGCCGCCTCTGAACCCACCCTGACCTGACCACATCCACTGCCACTGTCTGCCTGGATGGCAAGGATGACGCGGTTATAAATCAAACCCATACTGAGGAGTAGTGGGGTCAAATCCAGGTGCTAGGACTGTGGGTGACTTTGACTTTTCCTTCTGGGCTTTTCTGTGTTGTTCATTTTTACCACCATGAATATGTATTTGTTCTGCAATGAGGGAAAAATATAAGCTTTACTAAGTTTATAATTTTCACCATGGCTGGTTCAAACAAGGCCCTAGGTCCTGCTGTTCTGTGGGATAGACTGAGGGTCACCCAAGAGTAACTTCCCCTGAATTCCCTCGCAGCTATTGAGGGGACTCAATGAGTAATCTGTGAAATGGGGTGGTAACTTTTAATTCCTCGTTTTACACAGAGTTGTCCTCAAGGATAAGCGAGACATTCTGGACAGTTGGCTGAGATCTGGGAAGGGGAGAAAGACACTGTAAGGCCAGTTGGCCAGTGACAGAGGGGCAAGCAATGAGTTTGTGGTCACAAAGACCACCCCCCAAAACTGAGCTGCCGCCTGTATAGCCTGAATAATTCCACCATTCTCTTTAGTGGATTCTGCCCGAGGGATTTTGAGGCTCACATTTAATTATTACTATCATTTTTACTGTAATTGTCAATATCTAATGGATTCTGGGCCTAATGTTTGCTGCTGTATAACAGCAGAGTTCCAGCTGCTAGCAGGGAGAGGACAGAAATTTTTCATGAGAGACCGCTGTAAATGCATTCATGCCATTGAAATCCTGAGATTCACTAGGCCCATCTTTAATAAGCATTTTCTCCGTTTCTTTTCCTGCTCCTCTCCAGAAAGAGCTTCTCAGTGAAAATTGTCATGACAACCTGGAGAGAGGACACACTTCAGCAAGCCAGGTGTGGGGACAGAGGGGCCACGTGTGACATGAAAGGGAGCTGGGATGAAGGATGCTGGCTCGTCTGTCTTCACTTTGCAGAGGCCACAGGAATACACAATTGCAGTGGA
>NW_017731817.1:684196-690227 GCF_001890085.2 Hipposideros armiger | reverse complement strand
ACTGGACTAGCAGCACGGCCACTTCGTAATCTGGACTTTACATCTATCTCTCTGTCTGATTTGAGTGTTAGATATTCTGAATATAAAGATAGGGAAGGCATCCAAGATGGTGGAGTAGATAAACACTGCACTGTGCCTGCTGCCGTCCACAAGCACATTAAAATTACAACTAAATTATAGAACAATCAACTTGGAGAACCATCTGAAGTCTGGCTTAACAGAAGTTTTATAACTAAGGACACAAAGAAGAAGCCACATTGAGGCTGGTAGGAGGGGTAGAGATGTGAAACGGGCTGGCCCAAACCTCCATGTGGCAGTTGAGAATCAGGAGAGATATCTTGGCCACAGAGGTTCCCCCTAGAGGAGTAAGCAACCCAAGCCCATAGAGGTTCCCTAGTCTGGAGTACTGGTGCTGGGAAGAAGAGCCCCACAACATTTGGCTGTGAAAAACAGTGGGGATTCTGATCATCCCGGGTGGGACAGAAGGTTGTGAGAAAACCAGACATTCTCTTAAAGGGCTTGTGCACAGTCTCACTTACAGGTACTCACCCTGAACTTTGGCAGAGGGACAGTGACTCAGGGTGTGTGTGTTGGGGGAGAGGGGCTCAGAGGCATATGGAGGGCAGACTCAGGTGTGTGGCTTCGAGGTGAGGATTGGAGACTTTTGCCATTTTCCCTGGAAGGCAGCTCCTCCCATGCAGCTGGGTGCTATCTTTTCTGTGCTGAGCCCTCCCCCACATGGCCAAATCTGAATCTGGTCTGGTGAGCTCCTCTGGGATCCTACCTCACCCAACTGCCCCAATACTAGAAGAACTTTCTCTGTGAGCAGCCAGCCCACCCTCACTGCATTCTTTCTTGGAAAATTATCAGAGTCCGTGGGCCCTAAGCAGGTGATGAGTGGCTTCAGTGTGCTCTGAGATTTTTGCTGAGTAGCTCCAGGCACTGCCACCAAACCAGAATCTACTTTAACCTAGTGACCACAACTCTTCCCACTCTAGTGACTCCCTGAGACCCTGACTCACCCAACTTGCATACAGCACAAGGCTTTATCAGTGTGAACCTTAAGGGAGCCAGCAGGTGGCAGCAGGCCTAGGGATATACTGGCTTTTTGCGGAGCTACCCCAGGCCCGGTACCGATGGCAGCAGTCCTTGATTCATAGTGTGGCCTCTCCCATGCACCTACAGATTTAGTACAGGCAGCGAACAACTGTGGATCACAGTAGCTTCTACCAGGTAGTCCTCAGCTGTTCACAAGCAGTGGGTGACCTGGGCTTGCACCAGAGCCCATCCCAAAAGGCTCTTGGTAGATGGAACCAACATACTTGGAAGTTGGTTTCAGACCACAGCAGAGCACTGCCCAATTAGTCCCTCAAGCTGCACACACAAAGTGTGGTCTCAACAGGCCCCAGAGCCCATTGGGACAGATTCCACTCAGTGAGGTAAGCACCCTGGCACAGCAGCCTGTAAGCCATGGACATGGCCAAACCCCACAGCCAATCAGCCTGAGGGTCAATCCCACCCAATGAAGTGCCAATAGCAATCAAGGCTAAAATATAACAGGAGAGCCCATACAGCCCACACAAGGAACACTCCTGGAGCGCCCAGAGCAGGTGATCATGAAGACTGTACCTGGGCACGTACTATATAAGACCACCTGGCCAAGACTGAGAGACATAGCAGATCTACCTAATACATAGAAACAAACACAGAGAGGCAACCAAAATCAGGAAACAAAGAAATACATTCCAAATAAAAAAGAAAAGAAAACTCCAGAAAAAGAACTAAACTAAATGGAAGCATGCAGCCTAATAGATACAGAGTTCAAAACAATGGTTATAAGGATGCTCAGGGAACTTAGCAAAAACTTCAACAAAGAGACAGCAAGCATAAAAAAGGACACAGAAACCATAAAAAAGAACCAGTCAGAAGTAAACTAACTGAAATGAAGAATACACTAGAAGGAATCACCAGCAGACTAGATGAAGCAGAGGATCGAATCAGTGATTTGGAAGACAAGGCAGAAAACACCCAATCAGAACAGCAAAAAGAAAAAAGAATCCGAAAAAAATATGAGGAGAGTTTAAAAGACCTCTGGGACAACATCAAATGTAACAACATTCACATCATAGGGGTACCAAAAGGAGAAGAGAAAAAGCAAGGTATGAAGAACCTATTTGAAGAAATAATGACTGAAAACTTTCCTTACCTGGTGAAGGAAATAGACATATAAGTCCAGGAAGCACAGTGTCAAACAAGATGAATCCAAACAGGCCCACACCAAGACATATCATAATTAGAATGACAAGGGTTAAAGACAAAGAGAATCTTAAAATCAGCAACTGAAAGGTAACTAGTAACTTATGATGGAACCCCCATAAGATTGTCAGCTGATTTCTCAATAGAAACTTTGCAGGCTAGAAGGAATTGAAACAAAATATCCAACAAGATGAAAAGCAAGGACCTACAACCAAGATTACTCTACCCATCAAGGCTATCATTGAAAATCTAAGGACAGATACAGAGCTTCCCAGACAAGAAAAAGCTAAAGGAGCTCATTTCCACCAAACCAGTATTACAAGGGATGTTAGATGGATTTCTTTAAGATGGAAAAAAAGAACAAAATTATGGTTAATAAAATGGCAATAGCTACATATCAGTCAACAATTACTTTCAATGTAAATGGATCAAAAGACATAGTAGGGCTGAATGGATAAGAAAACAAAGTTTTTACACATGCTGTCTAAAAGAGAATCACTTCAGATTAAAAGACACACATAGATGGAAAGTAAAGGGATGGAAAAAGATATTTAATGACAATGGAAATGAAAAAAAATACTGGGGTAGCAATACTTATACCAGACAAAATAGACTTTAAAACAAAGGCTACAACAAGAGACAAAGAAAGACCCAGTAGTTCTACTTCTGGGTATTTATCTGAAGAAATCAAAATGCTACTTCAAGGGGGCCATGTGCATCCATATGTTCATTGCACATTGTTTACAATGGCCAAGATGTGGAGGCAGCCTGGGCGCCTGCTGATAGAAAAATAGACAAAGAGGAGGTGGTACATATATACAATGGAATATTGCTTGGCTATGGAAGGGAATGGGTTCTCACCATCTGTGGTGGCATGGATGGACCTGGAAGGAATTGTGCTGAATGGAGTAGGTCAGACAGAGAAAGACAGATGCAATGTGAGTTTGCTTATATATGGAATCCAAAGAACAAAATAAATAAACAAAACAGAAACAAACTCATAGATACAGAGAACATTTTGATGGTTGCCAGATGGGAGGGAGGTTTGGGGGCTGGTGAAAAAGGAAGGGATTAAGAAGTACAAATTGGTTCCAAAGCAGTCATGGGGATATACCGTATTTGCCGGCGTATAAGACGATTTTTTGGCCCTGAAAAATATGCCTCCAAGTGGGGGGTCGTCTTATACGCCAGGTACACTTCANGCATTCACACTTGGCCTCATGGCCCTGCACTGTCTACAGACAACCGAGTGAGCCTTGAAATCACAAAGCGGTCACACTGCTTGTCCGTGTTAGCACCTTCAGCTGCAGGACCTTGCTCACGACTCAGCAGGTCCCGTTCTGAGGGCTTCATGTACATCCTACAGTCCTCACGGTAACCCTACATGGTGAGGCACCTGTTATCCCACCAGCCCCACTTTACAGATGAGCAGACTAAGGCTGCCATAGGCTACAGTTCTTGCCTCAAATCTCAGAGGAGTGAGGGGCAGAGCCCGGATTTGGACCTGGGCAGCCTGACCTTGAGTCCATACATTCAGCCCCACCCTGTATGGTTCTAGATCAATGCAGCTCCTGTAAAATCCTCAGCAGTCTCAGCTCCCACCGTGCTCCACTTGTCCGTGTGCTCCACTTGTTCAGGCCTTCCTAAAATAGGCTGAGCATGTGCAGACCTCAGGGCCTTTGCACATGCTGTCCCTCTGCCCAGGGTTTCCTCCCACCGCTACCTGGCTGGAACCTCCTCTAGGCTCCTCTCTGCCTAGACATCACCCCCTCATAGAGGACACCCTGACCACCTAGTCAAGGGGACAGCAGAGCTATGAGAAGACAAGGGTGTGTTTGTTTTCCTGGTTGTCGTCAGTCCCCCGGGCGAGTCTCTAAGATCCTGAGGACACATCCTGGTCTGTTTTGTTGACCACACTGAGGCCGGCAGTATGATGCTGTCCGAAGTGTTCAGTCTGTGGGGTGGACAGGACATGTATGAGCGTGGATACAGGGTTAGTGGGAGTTCAGTACCTGGCCCCGATGAGAGCATGGTGACCAATCTCTACCTCAGGGTGGGGGGTTCCTGTCAGTCTGGGGAGTGAGAGCGTGCTGGCTGAGATGATGGCCACCTGAAATAGTAGTGGCCAGGAGTAGAGAAAAGGGAACTGACTCAAGCTACACTGACGAGCTGGTGATTGGTTGCAAATGGAGAATGAGCAAGACTGAAGCATCCTATGTGATGCCCAGGTCTCAGATTGGTGCCCGCGATGAAAACAAAGAAAAGACACAGTCCTGCCCCAGAAGAACAACGTCTGGTAAAGGAAACAGTCAAACATGAATAAATAAAGTACCAGGCAATTTATAGTAAATGTCATTAAAGGCAAAAAGGCAAGGGGGACAAAAATACTGCTGGAATTCACAAGAGGCTGATATTGCTTCTCCTGGAGATGACCACAGGTGTCATAGATGAACTGGCCACCTGAGCAGGTGGCAAACACAGTGAAAGGGGGGGGCACCTGAAAACTCTCTCTCTTCTCCCTAAAACACTTAAATTTTTTTACCCAGGTTGACTTCATTAATCCCAAAGTTAAATTCATGATATTTTGCTGAGAGTCACCAATGAGTTCAGGGAAGGCCTCTCAAGAATGAAGGGAGAACTTGAAGAGGCTGTGATGGTGGCCACCTGTCCAGTGGGGAGGGGCTCAAATGTGGGAAGAGCAGACCTGGAGACTGAGAATAACGCACGCCACCCTGCCTGGAGGCATGGTGGCTTGTCCTGGATCTCACCACCTTCTCCCCACAAAAGGCAGGGAAAATTCTGGACCAGAGCTCATAGGCGTCTTGCTTGGGGGCCAACTAGTTCTGAGGAAGGAAACTTTCTAGACTTTCATTGCAGCCCACTCTTCAAATGGAGTTGTAATTAGTCAGTCCATACCCACCAGGGGGCCTTATTGTCATCTATTTCTATCTGGTATGGAGGACAATACATTCAGTCCTCTGGGTCAGTGTCAGCACACACTGTCCAGTTTACAATACTACCCTTGTGGATAGGGCCTGGTGTGGTACAGGGGAGATGTGCCAGCCTAACTGACCATCAGAGGATTCACGTCTGTGGCTCTGCCATTTTCTCCATGACTTTGAACATGTCAGTTGCCCTCTCTTTTCTAGGCATAAGATTTTCAAGTAGGAGCCTTTGAAAAAAAAACCCCAACCTTTTTTAAATGACTTCCCTCCAGCAGCTTTCTTGGGCTCCAGGTTTCTGCTCAGACTCCCTGGAGGTGTGAAAAACTAACAAACAGCAAAAGGCCCGGTGATAGGGCAGATATCCACTGGCTCTCAGGAGTTATCCAGGTCCCTAAGGGCATGGTGGCACCATCTTCACTTTCTCCACAGTCCTCCCAAGAGGGCATGGAATTCATTTCCTGCTCAGGCGGCTGTCATCAGGTTCTAACAGTTGTCTGAGAGTTGACATTCTAGAGCCCCAACCAAATGGTATGATGAGTTCTCCTGCAGACAGAGCATGCCTTGTGCTGCTTCACACAGGAGCTGTGGGCCTACGTACAGAGCCTGACAAATGAGTGTTTGCATTGGCAAGTCTTAAGCTGGGCACAGATGCTAAGCCATAGACTGAGCATCCACCTCAAGCCAGTCACCTTGCAAACATTCGCGAATATGAACGCGACGGGGAAGCAGACCACTTTGTGGTTCAGAGCCCAAGGCTATGCAGTTAGATGGACTCAGCTCAAAGCACCCAGCCCATTGTCTCATCTGTAAAATGGGAAAAAGGATATCAA
>NW_017731817.1:621226-679431 GCF_001890085.2 Hipposideros armiger | reverse complement strand
AAGCCGGCGACTGACCTGCCTCACCCGGGAAGAGCGCAATGATGGTGCCAACTTGGGCCAGTGAAGCAACGTCCTTCACAACTAGACTGAAGAACAAAAGGACAGCAACTTGTCTGTTCCCCTTCTCCCAATTTCCCAGTGCTGTTCCCATCCCCCAATTCCCCAATTTAAAAAAAAAAAAAGAAAAAAAAGTACAAATTGGTAGTTACAAAATAATCATAGGGATATAAAGTAAAGTATAGGGAATATAGCCAATAATATGGTAATAACTATGTGTAGTGTCATGTGGGTATTAGACTAGTCAGGGGATCACTTCTTAAATTATATAAATGTTTAACCACTATTCTCTACACCTGAAATTATTGTAATATAAAATAACATTGAATGTCAACTGTAATTGAAAATTTTTTAAAGGGTTGAAAGGGTAAAAGGGAATAAGAGGTCCAAATTTCCAGGTATAAAACAAATAAGTGATGGGACTAATATACAGCATAGGGAGTAGAGTCAATGATATTGTGATAGCATTGTACGGTGTAGGATAGTTGCTAGACTTATCATGGTGATCATTTCTTTAGGTTTATAAATGTTGAATAACTATGGTGTACCCCTTAAACTAATATAATATTGTATGTTACCTACATTTTTAATAAAAATAAAATAACAATTATAAAGATAATCTGAAGTTCTAGGTGACGTGATCTCAGGCAGGACTAACTTTTGCTTTCGGTAGGCACTGGGGCCAGGGACAAACAATCTTAATCCAGCCTGGACGAGCTGATTCAAAGCTGGTTGCAGTCTTTGTGGAGACTGGCCCATTTCTGATTCAACCTTACACCTGGGAGTTACTCCTCCGTGGCCTCAACCCAAAGCCTGGCATGTTTATTAAGTCCCCTCCTCCTTGGCAGGCTCTGATCTCAAATGTTTGCTTTCCCAGGCCTGTGGGACTGCTGAAAGTTCCACTCAGGTTCTCAGCCTCTCAGCCGGCACTCAGAAATTGGCAGATGCTTCAATGGGGTAAGAGGAACTGAAGGCTTTCCTCTCTGTAATCCTCTTCTCCCCTCGATTTTGGCTTCTCAAGTCCTGGCTGTATTGCTAACTCTCTGTACCTTCAACAGAGCTTTTAAAAATACTGTGTTGTTTCTCTAATTGTTCTCCAGGTGGGAGTTGATCTGATTAGTAGCCAGACCACCATATTGAAAGTAAAAGTCTCTATTTGACTTTCATACTCATTTAGGTACCTTTTCCCTTACTTGTTCTGTTTCCCTATGCTTCATTCATGTAAAGAAGGTCTCACTAGGATGCCTGGGGAAGTGGGAATCCATGTTTTCCATTTTGGTCTAGGATCGAATTCCTAAAAAGGCAGAAAGGCGGAATGTGAGGAGGGTGTCTGGTCATGGGTTCAGGTGGCATGTTGTCATTAACCAAAGGGGCAGGGCCAAGGACGGCATGTTGTCTGGAGGTTTCCTCAGCTGTTGAGCTCCGAAGGTGTTTCTCCTCAGCGAGTCCACAAACTAGTTTGATTAATGATCACTTTTCCTCCAAAGAATACAGTTTAGAAACAAGGTTAGAGAGCCATCTCCTGGTGAGAAATGTGGTGATGTGTTTATATGCCTGGTGAGATTCTCAGACTGTGGAACCCCAGGGACCCCAGGGAAGCCAGGGTTTGGGAAGGTGTTCAGCGTGAGTGAATTTCTGTACCTGTCTTCACCTCATCTTCAAAGAGCACACTCCCATTTGATACACTTTACCCACCTGGCTTCTGAAAAAGGGTTCTACCATGTGGCATCTGAGAAATTGCCCTATTATCAAACAAGTTTGAAAGCCATTCATTGAATTCAATGGCTTCACCTCACAGATAAACTGAGTCCCTGGGAGATTAAGTAACTTTCCTAGACCCATACAAGTGATGCCTGGTAAAACCACGACACAGCTCAGCTGCCCTGACTCCAGCTGAAGCCCTCTCCAGCACGCCACACCTTGTCATTCTGAGATCCAGTTTCCCCAATGTTCTTTACTTTAGAAAATGTTTGTCTTTGACAGCACCGTTCTGTGCTTCTTTAAAGAGCTTTATGGGTTTTCTCACAAACTGACCCCAGAGGACACGAAGTGAATACAGCTGTTGTCATTTCACTGCTGGGAAACCAATGGCCACAAAGCTCGCTGGAGGCGCCATGGTGCTCTGCCTCGCAGGACCTAGGCGGCCGTGCTGGTCCTCACTCTCTTGACTCACTGTGTGACATTCACAAGCAATGACCCCTCACTAGTCTCAGTTTTTCTCCTTCATGAAATAAAAAACTCCAGAAGGTTGAATGAAGATCTTTGCACCTTGTGTGGAAGACCCTTCGGAGAGGCCCCAGAATGGCCTGAGTCACCCTGACACCACTACATAAGGGTTCTTCCTTCTCTTGGGAAGACAGTGACATCAAACCCAGATCATCAGTCCTTTTCAGGAGCGGAAAATGTATGACATCAGCGTTATGGGCTGGATTGTGTCCTCCCACCCCCCCACCCCACCCCTAAAATTCAAATATTGAATCCAGTACCTCAGAATGTGTCTGTCTTTGGAGATAGGGGCTTTAAAAAGGAGATTAAGGTAATGAGATCACTAGGGTGGGTTCTAATCCAATACGACTGGTGCTCATACAAGAAGGCAGCCTTCTTCAAGCCAAGGAGAGAGGCCTCAGGAGAAACCAAACCTATTGACTCCTTGATCTTGGACTTCTAGCCTCCAGAACTGTGAGAAAATAAATGTCTGTGGTTTAAGCCCCGCAGTCCATGGTACTTTGTGATGGAAGCCCGAGCAGACTAACAACCTGCAAACTTCCTGCATAACAACCCCACCCCATCTTAGGAATCATTCATGTTTGTTCTTTTGACAACATCTCTGTCAATGAAATAGAGAGAAGAAGCTCATCCCTTGGATGAGTGAGACAATAAAGTTATGATGAGATGTTACTAGGGACCTACATTTTCTGCCCTGGGAGCATGGTCATGGGGACTCACATACATCCTTTTGCTGAAAGAGGCACAGAGTGTCCTTGCAAGGACTGGGCTGAGACTTGTCAGCAAATCCCCTGTGTCTGCCCTCATTACTATGGGGTCTGTGCCAGCTCTGGGGTCCAGGCTGCTTGGATCATTGCAGAATCCCATTCTTGGCAAAAAGCTAGAGCCACACAGGTATGACCTGGGTAGTACCTGGCATTGCATTCATTAGGAAAAAATGGAATGTGAAACCCATAGCTGGTCTGTGCTTTTTGGTGTCCTGCAATTTCTACCTCGTTGGAGTAAAATGAACCCAAGTACCATCTGGTACAGGAAGGTGAGGTGTCCACATCTGTCAGATCCTAAAACACACCTGACTGGGTTTACTGACTCAGGGCTAGATGGATGAATGCATCATCAACTGAGCAAAGAAAAAAAATGACGGGTCCCAATACAGAGATACATGTAAAAAGCTACAAATAAAGTCCGCTGTGTAGCCAAAAAATTGTTCGTCAATCTAGGGTTAATGAGCAGTGGCACTGCAGCAGCTGGAGTGAGTGGCCCTCACTCTGTGGTCAGCACACAAAGGCCATACGTTCTCCTGAGTTCAAAGGCCGTGAGTCAATCCTGGATTCAGAGCCTGGCTCTTTCAGCAACAACGGTGTAACACAGCCTCTGGGATCCTCAGCCTCCTGGGGATAATAATGCCTTTCTTGAGGATGGGAAGAATAATTTAAATAATGGTGCTAAACATCAAGTTCTCAGCATGTAGGTGTCTGTTATGCTTCAGGGGTAGAGTCAGCGCCTTCAACTTGTCCCATCACTGAACCCACAATGGGATCCGCACACACTTACAGCCACTCACCTGGCACTGTTGACTAGTTGAGAAGTTGATCAGGTTTAAGGTTGAATGGAGCTTGAAAGTGGAGGGTCTGCTTTCCCTGACTTAGAAGGACCAGAAGGCATGATTCATACAGAAAGTCAAAATACCCAAGACCCCCTTCAATGCCAAGGTGTACAGTTTGGATGAGGTGTATTGAGATCTTATAACACCAAAGCCCCATAGGTAACTTTACCCTAGAAGCTGAAGTCTGTTGTCAGATAAACCTAAAGGAGGGGTCTTTGCTCAGAGAGCAGATTCACTGAGGTCATAGTCAGGAACATCCCACCTCAAATCCCTAATTAAACAGCCAGGGAGGGCCAGCACGCGGAGATGCTCTTAAAACAGAACTCACTCCTCCTGCGTTCTAATTAAGCAACAGGGAGAGTCTGTGCTTCTGTGTGTTGGTGGTCTTTACACCATAGTCCAAGGTAAGGGCTGCTGAGAGTTTAATATCCCATAATTAGTCTCCCACTGCCATCGGGACTAAACCCAGGCAAAACCCAACATGCCTAGATATGAGACACAAGACCTTACGTAATGCAATCTGAGAAAGCCCATAGGCTGTCCTGCCCTCAGGTTTCAACTCCACACTTGTGTTGGACATAGTCCCCAAGAGACCTACGTCAGAATGCACCTAGATCGCCAGAGAGGGATGGTGGCCCATGATCACTAATTACTACCGTCGTACTGCCAGCCCACCTAACTAGAAGAGAGCTCTCCCAGGGGAATGGGACAAAGACACTGATAGAGGTAGGAGAGTCAAGGAAAGATGCTAGGAAAGGAGCCATTGCCTTGGATCACTATGTCTCTGTGGGATGCTAGCTGACGTTCTCATCTCCCCGAATCAGACAGCCCTGGGTTCAAATCCAGCTCCTTCTCTGCTCACCTCCCAGCTCTGCGATACTGAGAAAATCAGTCCACTCCTCTAAGTAACAAAGTCTGTAAACACAGATATTTTCTGCTTGGTGGTGCTGTGAGGATTAAATGAGCTCATATAGGAAAGTGCCTGGAACAGTGCACAACACATAACAGCTGTTCAGCAGCCGTGCCTTTCCTTTCCTCCATGGGCGGAAGCACTGTGGAGGCTTCCGCTTTCTCATGGTCCTGTGACCTCTGCATCATGGTTGCTGCTCTTGCCTTTGCTCTTCTTTCAATGGCAATTCAGGCAACACTGAAGGGTCAATTCACCTGCAGCAACTTTGTGCTGAAGATGAGGCTGGGTGCCACCTGTGCCACATACTGGGGACACAAAAAAAGGCAGATGAGATTTGATGACTTTGATGTCTTTTTACTCCCCCGGAAGTGAACTAGGGCAACTAGGAAGGCTATTAATTTTTAAATTGTTTTAGAATCAGAGCTACCTATATGCTTAATTGCAAGACTTAACATTTTAACCTCTAAAGAAATAGTGAACTGTTTAATTTTCTATTTCACCATGTGGAAAGTTATACTATCAACAATCTATGAAACACTTACTATTCCCAACACCAGGCTTGGCACTAGGAAAACAGATTTTAGACTAATCCATACCTCTTGGCCTTTACAGCCTGGGTGAGGAAACAGAAATTTTGTATAAGAAGAATGAAAAGTTTATCAAAGAGAAAATTGCTAGGTAGCAAATGGAAAGTGCAGGCGGTGAGCCTGATGGGAGACTGACACATGCCCCCAAGGACTTAGAACACGAGGTAAGCCATCAATTGACAAAGTCTCCTTAAAGAGAGAATGGCTCCAAGGCAAGGAGACTTGACTGTAACCTGATAGCAGGTATTTGTATCTAAGGAATGGATATGTCAATCTGGAGTACAGGTGGGTTCCTAGAGGAAGCCTGGAAAAAACAAGAATCAAAGAGACAGACGTGGTACCTTCAGAGCCAGTGGTCCCCCAAAAGCAGGGCGCCTACATCCCAGGAGGTACCAAAATGATCCATTGAGTAATGTGACAAAAAAAAACGAACTTCTATTTGTGTCTTGCTTAGCTTTTAACATTTCTATATGTGGGTATGCCTTATATTGTGCAAAATATATTAGTTCAGTAGAATATGATTTATAAATAATGAAATAGATTTATATGGGTGTTCCTGCTCAAAATGTTTTTTTCTGGTAGAGCGCATGATAAAATTCATTGGGACATTGCTGTAAAATCATTGTTATGGGCTAAATTGTGTCCCCCAACATTCACGCATCTTAAGCCCCAGGACCTCAGAATGTTACTGTGTTTAGAGATAGGCTCTATACAGTGGTGAGTAAGGGAAAATGAGGTCGTTAGGGTGGGCCCTCATCCAGTCTGACCACTGTGTTTATGAGAAGGGAAAACTAGACACAAACAGACAAGGGGAAGACCATGTGAGAGAGGCCTCAGAGGTAACCAACCTTGCTGACATCTTCATCTTGGACTTTGTAGGCTCCAGATCTGTGAGACAATCAGTTGTTGTTGTTTAAGCCTCCAGATGGTGGAGTTTTGTTACGGCAGCCTGAGCTAACACAGCAGCCCTCATACTGACCCTTGCTGGAAGGAGAATGGAACTCCCTCCCATCTGACTCTCACCCTTCCCCCTTGGTATAGTCCTTCTGGGATCTCCAACTCTTCGCCTCGCTGTTTCATCTGCTGCATGATGGAGTCCTCTGCAAAGACTATTTCAGGAACTGCCTGTCCCTCCTGGTCCTGAGCTGCCCCCTGCCCAGTCTCCTGCTTGCCCCCCGTCCCCCTCCTTTTGTTCTAGCTCCTACCAGGACGGAGGCCATCACTGGATCAGTGACTTGTCCCATTTCACTAAGTTGGCAACTCAGTCAAGAACAGTGTTAAAATCCATCCCTAATTATCCATTCTATAACCTTAGCAATTATGTGTTTTCCATGTCTGCCCAATGGCTTTAAAACATTTTGACCAACTTCCCCTCTCCTGGAATAAGTATCCATAAGCAGCCCGGGGGGAAAAAAAAAGGCAACTAAGATTTAATTGAAGTTATTATTTGCCAGCATGAATGTCTTTCTATCACCTGAGCCCTCTTGGCTGGAGTTAATTTGTCAGGCTACTGTAGTCCAAATTTTATAAAAATTTGTAAAAAAAACTTTGAAGTGGTACAACATGTCTGCTCTAACCCAGGTAGCAGGTTTGAAAAATAAGCCACTTAAAAGGAGCTCTAAGTCTAGCCACTGCAGAAAACCCTGTTTCTCTTCATGCAGTTGGTCATAAGCATCTAGATTGTAGTTGACACACCCTGTATTAAAATGTTTGGCAAGCCGTCCAGAAGCCAGCGACTGATCTGCCTCACCCGGGAAGAGCGCAATGATGGTGCCAACTTGGGCCAGTGAAGCAACGTCCTCCACAACTAGATTGAAGAACAAAAAAAAACCAAAAACGACAGCAACTTGTCTGTTCCCCTTCCCCCAGTTCCCCAGCACTGTTCTCATTCCCCCAATTCCCCAATAAAAAAATCTTAAAAAAAAATGTTTGGCAAAAATGAAGCATGAGCTATTTTGATTCAAACTGGGATTCCGGTGCAAAATGTACAAACTTAAAAATAAATTCTTTCTGAGCGATGATATGGACTGTGTGAGGGACGGCAGACACTGCTGTGAAGAATGCTCACCGGCGGGGTTGTGTGTGGCCTTAGACAAGACATTTAAGTTTCTTGGCTTCTGTTTCCTCATCAATGAAATGGGGTTAGAACAGCTTCCTCACCTGTGTGGCATAAACATTGCCTTGGTACGCAGTTAAAGTGGCAGAGGAATAATCTTCAAAAGGAATTTAAAGCTGCATGACACAGAGGTGTGAACATAGCAACCATTTCACTAATGTCCCATGACAAAATGAGGTGCAGAGAGCTAATGGAAGTACAATAGCAGCTGATCTTTCATTGAGATGGGCACAGTGGGTTGTATTTTTTTCCATCACAGAACTATAGGTTGGTTAGAGAAAAGAATGGGGATGATTTCAGCAAATAATAACCCAACAAATATCTGAATAAAATTTGCAGAAACAATTGACTTTCTTCCCAAGGACTGGAAGTGGCGTGGGCAGTTGGGCAAGAAAAGAGCATCCGCAATTTTTGCTCCATTAGCACACCAGCAACAAAAACATGATGGCAGAACACAACGCCAAGTGACAATCTTCATTTCCTTCCTCGGGGACACAAAAATGCATCCATTTATTAAGTCTTTAACAACTGTAACCACAGATTGCAGCAACAAGACACTACGGAGAAAAGATTTGTTGGGTTGAGCCAACCGTATGTGGCAACCAAATGGAAGATGGTTCCCGTATGGAAGAGCAGCAGGCCAGTCCCTGGGAAGAGCAAGATGAACAAAGAGCTCTCATTTACGTCGGGAATGCTGACATGAGTGTGTTTTTCTGGGCAGATTAGGAAAGGCGCCCTAGGAAGGGAAGATTAATGCAAGTGGGGAATATGAACTCTCTCTAGCAAACTATGTCCATTTTCTGCCCGGGGAGAGCTCTGAGTAATGGATGGCCATTGACCTTGGAGTAGGAGGACTGGAGTGACTTCTGCCCTGTCCCCTTCTTTCCACCGTGACTGAACACGCGGTGAAAACTCTTTAGGGCAATAACCCTGGGCAAGAGCTAGTGCACTTGAATTCATTTTACCAAAACCTGATGCTTGCCCCTATAAATTTCAAACATTTATGGATGTCGAATTTAACATTGTTTTGTAGAAATATTTTCAAAATGAATGTCAGGCCTCCCTGACCTCTCAGCACATACTGAATCTCAATGAGATGGCACAGAGTACCAAGCACAGAGCTGGCACACGATGGGCACTAGCACCATCCCATGCTTCTTGCTTTATTCATTTATTTCTACTTATAGCTCAAGGTCATTGATGTGAATATTACTGATGGAGGGATGCCTCTGTAGAGGCAGATGAGGTGGGAGATAAATTTGGGGAGATACTTTGCTTTCTGAGTACCTGTGGCTATAATTTCTATCCCCCTCCGCCTTCTGCCATTAGGCTACTAATGATCACTTCTTGGTTCTCTGGTCTATATTACTTTGCTCACCCAGGCTCAAGGGTGTTGATGAGGTAACTCAACTAAACACTCCCAGACATGGCCCCAACCCCTTTCTCCCACTCAGCAAGGGAAACCCATCCTTCCAGTTGCTGAAGCCCCAAACCTTGGAGTCACCCTTGATGACTTTCTTTCCCCATTCCCCACCTCCAGGCCATCTACCTACCTGTAAGCTCGCTTCTCACCTGCCCTACTACCACCTTGGTCCCAGCCACACTTCTCTCTCCTAAACGACTGCAAAGCTTCCTACCTGGCCGCCCAGCATCTGGCCTCCTCTCCCTGTTCTCAACACATAAGCTAGAGTAATCCTTTTCATCATGTCACTCCTTACAGTCAAACTCCCCTCGGTGGCCTGTAAGACCCACAAAATCTGGATCCCCCATTACCTCTCCGACCTTGTGTCTTTATACTCTTCTTCCTCATTCATTCAGCTCCACTCATCACCCTGGCTGGCCCCCTTGCTGTTCCTCATACAAGTCAGACACACTCCTGCCTCAGGGCCTTTGTACCTGCTATTTCTTCTGTCTAGAATGTTGTTGACCTAGATATGCACATAAGCCTTTCCTCAGCTCCAGATCCCTACTCAGATAGCACTTTCTAGCAAGGTCCTCTCTCTTTCTCTCCTTAGTTGGCTTTATTTTAACATTTATCACTATCCAACATAAGATTCAGTTTGCTTCTATATTTTGTTTATTGTCTGTCTCTGCCAACTAGAACGTAAGCTTTATGAGAACAGGATTTTTTTTTTCTATCTTATTTTTTTTTTCCTATCTTGTTAACTACTATTGGGTTGTTGGAAAAGTCATGACGTATTTTTTCTATTTTTTTTTTATTGCAAAAATGTGTCATGACTTTTCCGACAACCCAATATATCCCTAGCCTCTAAAACAGTACCTGGGGGCTGGCCGAGTGGCGCGTTCCTTAAGAACTGGCTTGGGATACCAGAGGGCCCCGGTTTGGATCCCACATATGAGGGCCAGTGGCACTGCCCTCTACAGCTAAGATGCTGAACAACAGCTCGACCTGGAGCTGGGCTGCCGTGAGTCGCCAGGGTCGGCGTAGGCTGCAGCCTCTGTGGCAGTGGGTTGCCATGGGCTACCATGTGTAGCCAGCAGCTAGCGTGAGCAGCCAGCAGCCGCTGTGAGTGGCCGTCCAGAAGCCGGCGACTGATCTGCCTCACCTGGGAAGAGCGCAATGATGGTGCCAACTTGGGCCAGTGAAGCAACGTCCTTCACAACTAGACTGAAGAACAAAACAACAGCAACTTGTCTGTTCCCCTTCCCCCGATTCCCCAATAAAATCTTTAAAAAAATAAAATAAAGATAAAACAGTACCTAGCACATAGCTGGCCATCAATAAATATTTGTTAATTGAAGTTTTTTGGGTTTTTTTGTTTGTTTGTTTGTTTTTACTATAGTCACTGAGCCTGCTTCTAGAAATACAGGGTTGTGATTATGAGCATAGATTTTGAAGTCAGACTACTAAAGATTCAAAAACCTGTTCTAACTTTATTTTAGTTCTGTGGCCTTAGGCAAAGCATTAAATGTAGAATAGATAAAACTACTCTAACTGTAGTTTTATCATCTCTAAAATAGGTATTTACAAAAGAGTATGTAGAGTCCTGAGCTAGAAGTGGCCGACTGTAATCACTCACTACGAATGAGCTATATTACCCCCACTGCCACATCCTCAGTGCAGGTCTCTACCATCTGTTAACTGTCCATCACAAAACGCCCAGTCATCTGTCTGACTCCAGCCTTCCCCAGACCCCAGTGTCTGCACACACTCGGGCCAGAGCGATCTTCCAAAACAAATCTGAT
This sequence comes from Hipposideros armiger, assembly GCF_001890085.2. Classification (NCBI taxonomy): domain Eukaryota; kingdom Metazoa; phylum Chordata; class Mammalia; order Chiroptera; family Hipposideridae; genus Hipposideros; species Hipposideros armiger. The sequence continues at coordinate 668,722 of NW_017731817.1, read as the reverse complement.
GGGTAATAAGAACTTCCAAAAATTCTCTCCTCCAAAAAAGTGACAAGAAAGCTGGCAATCAATTTTCTAGAACTCTGGAAATTCACCAAAGGCTTGCAGTGATTTGAGAAGTTTTTATTCGATATCAATGGCTAAATCTTGGTAAAAACAGTGTGCTCTGTAACATTTTCACTTGCTCTGTTCCATTTCCCTACCTTCAGCCCACGGTTGATTTACGTGCCAAGCACTGTGCCAACTTGTGTAACCCTCACACCCACCAAATAAGGTACAAATCTATTTTACAGATTTTAAAAAACTAGTGTCATGAGGTTAAGTAACTTGTTGGGTCACACAGCCCAGCAGTGGCAGGGACCTGGCCCCAGAGAGTCTGACTCGCCAACTTTCTCTCTTCACCATTAGGCATATCTGTGTGGGGACCACCCATGTGTGCCTTTAAAATATTTGTGAGCTGTTTAACATATTCACTAGCTACATAAATGCTTTTTCAGCAAGAGATAAGAATTATATTAATTATAATATTAAGGGTCATCATGTATTGTGGGCTACGTAAGACTCTATCTTTTTCACACAACCCACAGTTGTATAACATAGTCTTCCAGCCACACTGGAAACTTCGTAAATGCTTATTGAACTGAAAAGTCCAGTGATCCCTTGACAAGTCACAAGTTATCAGAGTCCATGTACAGTCATGCGTCATTTCCATAGTTTTCCATTTGGAGGCAGCTTGGCTTTTGCATCACCCTTTGTTCTCTTCCACCAACAGCCTACAGGTGGCTTGTAATTACCTGTTTAATGCCACACTGGTAGGTGGGGCCCGCATGGCCATTTGAAAAATGGCTCGGGCCGGCCGAGTGGCGCGATGGTTAAGAACTCGCTTGGGATGCCAGAGGGCCCCGGTTCGGATCCCACATATGAGGGCCAGTGACACTGCCCTCCACAGCTAAGATGCTGAACAACAGCTCAACCTGGAGCTGGGCTGCCATGAGTTGCCGGCGACGGCGTGGGCTGCAGTCCCTGTGGCAGTGGATTGCCATGGGCTACCGTGTGTGGCCAGCAGCCAGCGTGAGCGGCCAGCAGCCGCAATGAGCGGCCGTCCAGAAGCCGGCGACTGATCTGCCTCGCCAGAGAAGAGCGCAATGATGGTGCCAACTTGGGCCAGTGAAGCAACGTCCTCCCACAACTAGATTGAAGAACAAAACGACAGCAACTTGTCTGTTCCCCTTTCCCCAATTTCCCAGCACTGTTCCCATCCCCACAATTCCCCAATAAAAAAATCTTAAAAAAAAAAAAAAGAAAAGAAAAATGGCTCAACTGTGAGTTGGTAAATTTTCCTAGTACTCAATAACTTTTAAAACCCAGAATATGCTATACAAACATATCCCTGTAGTTGTATCAGTTGGAAAGGTCCCTGCCTTACTAAGAAATAGTGTAGTACTGGAATCCGTGGGTTTCATAATGAAGTGGCATTCTGACCTGACTTTGGAACAAACAGACTTAAAACAGTATTTCACAAGAAGAAACAATTCTATTATATCCTAAGTTTTAAGAGCTTTTAACTTTGCCTTTTTTCTCCTCTTGTAACTAACAGTGTCATTTGCTCATGGAAATTAACTGGGGGGGAGAACAGCGTCCTTTGTTTGCTAATGTTTCTTCCTTTTACTCACTATTGTGAAATGTAATTCTTTAATAGATGATGTTTAATGTTCTTGTGTTAACCTCTCTTAAGGCTCTGTGGAGCATGACAAATGTGTGGATTAGAACTTTTCAGTTTTCATTGGGAAGATAAAACATTCACATATTGAATTTGTATTTTAATCAAGTTTTTCCACATGAGGCCTTTAATCTTTTAGTGTTGTCGCTGACAAATATGAGTGTCCTGCATTCTAACTGGTAATGCCCTTCATCCTAAGATGTCATCTGTGGTCGACTTGGTGTCCAGTGCATTTCCAACGTGCTCCCTTCTAAGTCAGAACTAGGGAGCCACTGTGTGTCCTTCACAATTCAGGAAATCGAGGGTTGCTGCTTTTGAATCAGACTCCTCTTTCTAGAACGAACTCCTCGGGACATGTCAAGGATTGTAAACTCACTTCCTGTCTCAACAACATGTCATGGAAAGTTCTGAGCTGTGAAACAGTCTGTCCTTTTATCTTCAAGGCTTGAAAGCTCTTGGATCTATGAAGGACAAGGTTATGTGGGTTGAAAAAGACAATTTGATTTTAGGATGGTTAAACACAGGGTTGCCAAAAAATTAAAACCAAACAGCTTTTAGCCTAATACAAACCCCACGTGTTTATAATTCTGCTGGTAACTCATTAGTGCCACCTACAAACCAGGACCCCTACGGTTGGAAATGGCAATGCTGAAGCCAGAAGAAGCCTCATTTAGGGATTCTGATAAAACAGGTTAGGAAAATGGATTTTGGCATCGGACTATGAACCATGAGATAATAGCAATGGTCCAGAGTTATCCTGTATGCGCACACAGCCCACAGACCTACCAGTGTCTGTCAGGGTTACTGTCTACTGAGCAAACAGGCATTTCACTCATCACCGTGGTCGGGCAGGATTCTGACAGATAGGTTTAACCACAGGGATTTCAAACATTATTATTATGTGGTTATTAAATGACTAATTGTATGACCTAAGGCAAGGTGCCTGACCTTTCTGAGCCTCAGTTTCTTAATCTGGGAAGCAAGTTAAATAATTCCTTCTGTGCAGGATTGTTGATGAGGAATGGCAATCACACTGGTGAAACACCTAGCACAGCACCTGGAACACAGCAAGCACCCGATACACAGTACTACCTGCTATGACTTTTGTTCTTATTTATAATCATGGTATGAAGACAAGGAACTTGAGGAAAACAAATGTCAATGGTCTTTTTAAAAGGAATGTCGCAGAGCTAATATAGTTTTTCTTTAAAATGCTGCCCACAGTATCTTATCTTTTTAGATATTTTTGAGACTGTGGCTATACGTGTGTGTGCGCTCATGTCTAATAAAACCTACATTAATAGCTATTTCTATATCTTTTAAAATATGTTGAAATTGCGTTTTGAAAGGAATGGATAAGACTGTTGGTTTCCTGTACTGAATGTAAGGAGCTTAGAAGGGGCCACTCCGTCCTAACAAGTAAAAAGCTGAACAAACTGAAAAAATCAACAATTCTTCTTGGATCCTAAGAGAGGGAAGAACACAGGGCAAGCTGCTGACCCCAAGACTGGAGAGACAAGTAGGTGAATGCAGGGGGTCGTGGGGGGCTGAGCAGAGCCCCAAAGCAGAAACCTCTGCAGAAACCTGAACCGTGATTGACAAATCACTAGGGGCTCGGTGCAGACAAGCCTGAGAGTTAAAAATCCAGGAAAATCCAGTTTGAGATTTACCTCCAGAAACTTGACCAGGTTCTCACAATAAACAGTGGAGAAAAGTTTCCTTGGGCTTCCTGCAGGGAAGATTAAAGGGCCCATTTTGGAATCCCCAGAGCACACTGTTCTTAACAAGGGGGACTAGTTACTAGGGCCTAACTTGCTGGTGTTTATCAGATTCTACCTGACCCAGGAATGGAAATACCCAGCTCCAGTCCACTCTAGCCATCCTGTTTCATCTGCAGGGGGAGAAAAACCCTGAGGAACATGGTGACGCTCACAGCCGAGGCACAGGCTCACTGAAGACGGAGGCCTGGTCATAGGATGACGGACAGTCTCCCCTCCCCCACACCTCTCCCTCCCCTACCTCACGCCTCTCCACCACATTTCTAAGGGCCTTTTGCAGCAGTTCCTTTTACCTGGCCTATCATATTCAGCTGCCAAGAAAAATTTCCCAGGCATACTGAAAGGCACAAAACACAATTTGAAAACACAGAGCAAGCACCAGAACCAGACATGGCAGGGATGTTCGAATCAGAAGCACAAGAATTTAAAACAACCATGATTAATATGCTGGGGGCTCTAATGGGTAGACAACATGCAAGAACAGATGGGCAATGTAAGCAAAGAGATGGAAATTCTAAGAAAGAACCAAAAAAGAAATGCCATAGACCAAAAACAGTGTAACAGAAATGAAGAATGCCTTTGATGGGCCTGTTCGTAGACTAGTCATGGCTGAGGAAAGAATCCCTGAGCTAGAGGACATATCAATAAAAAATTTCTAAAACTGAAAAGCAAGGAGGACAGAAGCTGAAAAAAAGTAGAACAGACTATACAAAGACTGTATGACAGCTACAAAAGGTAGAACTTACACATAGTGGGAACAACCAGAAAGAGAAAAAGAGAGATAGAAACAGAAGAAATACTTGAAACAATAATGACTGAGAATTTCCCCCAAATTAATGTCAGACAGCAAACTACAGATCCAGGAAGCTCAGAGGACACCAAGCAGGATAAATACCCAAAGAACTGTATGTCATTTTCAAGTTACAGGAAATCAAAGATACAGAAAAACTGAAAAAAGCCAGAGGAAGAAACCACCTTACCTATAGAGAAACAAAGGTAAGAATTACATCCACGTTCTCCTCAAAAACCATGCAAGCAAGAAGAGAATTGGAGGGAAACATTTACAGTGTTGAGAGAGAAAAATCTACCAGAATTCAAATGGAATAGGTAATATCAAATTGATATTTACCAAAAGGAGTTGAAAACTCTTTTCCACACACAAAAAACCTGCACATGGATGTTTATAGCAGCTTTATTCATGATTGTCAAAACTTGGAAGTAACCAGTAGGTGATGGATAAACAAGCTGTGGTCCATCCAGACAGTGGAGTATTATTCAACACTAAACAGAAGTGAGCTGTCAGCCATGCAAAGACATGAAGGAACCTTACATGCTTATGACTAAGTGGAAGAAGCCAATCTGAGAAGGCTCCATATTGTATGATTCCAACTGTGTGACATTCGGGAAAAGGCAAAACTATGGAGAAAGTAAAAATATCAGTGGTTGCCAGAGGTAGGTAGGGGGATGAGGGGAGAGAAAAATAGGCAAAACACAGTATTTTTAAGACAGTGAAAATACTGAGTGATATTATAATGATGGATACAACACTTCATTATACATTTGTCCAAACCCAAGAATATATACCACCAAAAGTGAATGCTCAGGTAAACTATGGACTTTGGGTGATAATGACATGTCAATGTAGGTTCATCTTTGGTAAAAAATGTACCATTTTGTTGAGTGATGCTGATAATGAGGGAGGCTGTGCAAGGGTGGGGACAAGGAGTCTGTGGGACATCTCTGTACCTTCCTCTCAACTTTGTTGTAAAACTAAAACTGCTCTAAATTTTTTTTCTTTAAAATAAATAAACAAATAAAAATAAGCTTCAAAAAAGGAAAGGATACCTTATATAACAGTTTATAATAGATGCCACTGTATGAAATTATTTCTAGAGAACTGTTAATATGATATGCCACATACTACCAAAATAAAATGCAGTGAAAATGAATAATCAACAAATACATAAGGATCCCTTTTTAAAGATTAAAAAACAAAACCAACTACAAAGCAATGAAGACTGGGGGAGAGTTTGGTCCAAAACCTAGACCAATTCATGCTTTTGTGACTGTGTACAATACTTAGCTAAGAACTAAAGCAAAATGAGAAACACACAAACTGCATGGCTTTCATTAATTTATAAAAGGAAGCCCATCAATGTATAAAGCCTGAACTTTGAAAGAAACCAATCATCTACAGGTCTTTATATCATAGTGACTTGAGACAATAGTTTCTTACATGGACCATCTTTAAAAGTCAAGAGAACAATGGATTTGTAGCTCTTTCGTGGCATTTTTGGGGAAGCTAATACAGTACAGCCTGGACACATGAGTTTTCTGGTGATCAGGGTGACATGATAGGTGAGATACATACACTAAAGGCTGACCACTGAGGAGGGAAGTGCCTGACTGGCTCATGTGCGTGGGTGCAGGAAGTGGGGAATGGCAGGACACGCTGTGAATTAGTGAGGCTCTGCTAGACCCTTCCCACTCATACCACGGGTTTTCATAACTCCACACCTCTGGAGATGCTGTTGCAACTGCCTAGAAGGTTCTTCCTCGCTCTGTCCACTAATTAAACTTATCCTTCAAGCCTCCAGCCCCTTGCTGGTCCAGTCAGCATCTTCCTTTCTGTGTGGCGCTAGCTGTGATTACAGGTACACAACACAGGATGCTGGTGGGATTCATTCATGAGTCCATCCATCTCTCCAACCGTGAGCTCCTGGAAGGCAGGGACCATGTGTCCCTCTTCTTTGCATCCCCTATGGGATGTGCAATGCCTGTCATAGAGATACCATTCAATAAATGCTTGATTAATTCATTAAATATGACCATCTAACTAGCTAATTAATCATAATGGAAAATTGCCCATTACTAGATCTGTCTAGGATGGTTCTTTGGGATTCCTGCCTGGAAGGAGGGTAAAATTAGTTTAGTCTGGTTTATTCTAGAGGCAGGTCAGCATGATTTAATTACAGACCTTTGTTATGCCTCCTTCCAACACCATTCTCAAGACTGAGGTTTCCCGCTAAGCGTCCTCCAGGCACCTTCTCCACCAGAGGCCCGCCGGCCTAGCACTGCTGGACAGTTGAATCAAACTGTCAGGGCTTCATCCACGGTGAGCCTAGCAGTCCTGGGTACCCTGTACCATCTCCCCTCTCAGTGCACCCCTCCTCCTCCCCTGCTCATAGTCCCTGAGCTTCTTAATCTGTCCTGGAGGTGGTCCCTCCCCCTGGAATTCCCCATCCCACTCCCACCCAGTCTGCAATCTACTGGTGAACGCCTACTCCTCTTTTAAAATGCAGGTCAGACATCATCATCCTGAGGGAGCCCTTTCTGATCCCCATTCCCCACCCCTCCAGGACCCGGGTCTTCCCTCCCTCCTATCACAGCATCTATCACTCTGTAGTGTGATTTGTGGGATCAGTCTGCAGAGATCCCTACTGTGAGGCCAGGACAATGAGGGCCAAAGAGCCAAGTCCTCTCATCACCACAGGCAACAAGCACCAGACAAGGCACAGACAGGCTGCATGCACGCAGCAAACAGGATTCTGAAGGTGGGCTGCATGGTACTGCTGAGTGTAGACCCTCAAAGGCCCACGTGCCCGCCAGCTCGGGCTGGCTGCCAGGGAGCTGTGGCTACCAGGCCTGGGGCTCAGGAATTGTCTGCTCTCAATGGCGACAAGCAGCTTTGAAGCACTTCTTTCTTCCCTCTTCTGCTAAAGAAAGGAAACTAACTTGGGTCATGAGAATAGTGCAGGATAAATTCAGACCTTCCTTGCAAGGAGTGCAAACATCCTTGGCAGGGTGTGGAAGCCGCCTGTGGTTGGGAAAGAGCGGGGATGGCCCAACCCTGACAGGTAGGGCACCGAGAGCTGCAACAAGGAGCCAGCCCTCAGCACAGGATCCCCAGCTCAGGGTGGCTTTTCTGGTGAGATCCTCAGTCAGCTGACAAAGGAGATTAAGAATTAGAGAAAATGGTACCAACTTTTTGTAAGCATTTCTTCCATTAAAAGTTGTCCAAAAATCATCTGCTTCAGGAGTTAATATTAAGTTCAACGTTTTTAGGGAAGACAACTCTTTTCAAAAACTACAGTCAGAAAAGCGTCCGGAATTACCTCCCCCTCCTTTGGCCTGGTTTTGATTTTAGCCTTCTTGTTCAGGCTGGGTGGCCAGGCATGCTAAGCATGACACAACAGCGGCACTTCTAAAATTACAGAAGCAAGTTTTTAAATGCTGGCTTAACTTTTAAAGATTAACTTTGCAAAACCGTAAATGCACAGCACTTACTAATGGCCAGGCCCTGTTCTAAATGCTTTACACGAATTCATGTATTTAATCTTCCCGACAACCAGATAAGGACTCCTGTGGTGTCCATTATTCAGATAAGGAACTTGAGGCTGAGAAGGGTCACCAATCTGCTGTAGGTCCCACAGAGAGAGAGGCGGAAAGCTGGGGTTTGCAGCCAGGCAGCAGCTGGGCTCCAGCACGCACACCTTTAACCACTAAGCCATCCCACCTCAGCATAAAAGCCACACAGGGAGGAATGCAGGACATAAAGGAAGGTCACCCCTGTCACTGCGGACTTATAGAAAAGCTAAACTGAATTTTGGGAGGGACTATTCATGGGCGAGGATGAGTAAGAGGAGAGAAGAGACTCTGGAACACCCTGTATGGACTCTAGTCAAAGAGGCTGGTGCCTGGGTGGGCAATGACTGAGAGCAGCCAGGGAGCCAGCATGGACAGGCCCAAGAGAACGTCAAGGGCAAAACTAAAGAGATCCATCAGGCAAGCAAAAGCCCAGATGAATCTCAAAGTTGAGGATACAGACACATGCCTAAGTCAAGGAGGGGTCTAGAGACCAAGGTGGACAGGCAGTGGGCGGCCCTGCTGAGCCTCCTGGGACATGTTTGATGCAGCCAGCTGAGGGCCACAGGGTCTGGCCAGCCCTGAGGAGGCCGGGGTTAGGGAGTATCAATGGAAAATGACCACAGATGTTTGAGGTCGGGCCACCAGCAGTGAAGATGGCACCGTAGAAAGATGAACCAGGCTAGACTCCTCAGGAGTGCCCTCCAGACGTCGGGAAATGTTTGGGCTGGACCTCTGAGCTCCCCTGGGTGGGAGACCACTAGTCTGTACTTCTCCCTAAAAGGCCCCAAGGAACAATCTCCTGTCAGCAGCCACCGTCTCACTTGCTCTGGCCTTACTCACTGAGGGTGCTGATGACTTAGAGCAAACCTGCCGCGTCCAATAAATTTTGGACACTCAGTAAATACTAAGCTATAAAACAAGAGCACAGAAATCATTAGCAACGTACCAGTGATCTCGTAATGTCACTGTGGAGATTTCCCAAGTAAGTAATTTCCTTTTCAGCCACCAAGTATCAGAATGATACAACCAAAAAAGGTTTCGATTTATTCCTAACTGGCCTCTCTCAGATTTACATTCCAATCATGAGGTAGGACCTCTCGCTGCCATTTCCTGCATTACTTAATCCAATAGTATGCAGGTTGCCCGGTGTGTCTTACAGTTGAGTTTATTTATGGATATGGTTGCTTGTGTGGGTCACTCTGGGGCCTAATTTGCATATGTCTCTGGAGAGCTGCAAAGTTATTTGCATAAGAACGCCCAGGTTTCTTGGGAGGGGCCATAAAGAGCACACTGAGCAGCAGAAGGGCACGCTGCCCACATTCAGGACCCTACTGCCCAAGGGGAGACTCCAGTCAAACCCTGAGAGCACTTTGGAAAAGTGAGTCCCCACACCACCCCAAGTCAGGAGTGAGCCAGTCAGTACTTGCTCTGCTTCAGAGGACATCACAGGTGATACACGCTACTGGTGCTGTGGATTACCACAGTCACCTCAGCTTCTTTGAAGTTCTTCCTAGAGAGGGTGTTCTTATAGGCCACACTGCATGTCTAGTAGACGTATGCCTTAAGCTCCTCCTTGTAAAGCAGGTGTTGGGGTTGAGGGGTTAGAGCAAGACCAATAGGTTTGATTCTTGTCCTCAAAGGTGACATGTGCCATCAAACCAGGGTACTGGTTTGTCCTTTATTTTACTGCTGTATGTCTTCCATATGTCATACTGTAATGTCCCTGTCTCTAGCAATTTCCTTTGCTCTGAAGTCTGCTTTAGCAGATGTTAATATAGCCACTCCTGCTTTTTATTGTGATTATTATTAACGTTTGCATGGTGAGTCCTTCATCATCCATTTACTTTCAACCTACCTATGCTGTATTTGAAGTGAGTTTCTTGTAAACAACATATGTTGGATTGTTTTTTAATCCACTCAATTTCTGTCTTTTAATTGGTATATGTAAACCATTTTCATTTCAGGTAATTGTTGATCGTTAAGGCTTAAATCTGCCATTTTATATTTGTTTTCTGTTTGTTTTATTTTCAGTTCCGCCATTTCTCCTTTCTTACTTTCCTCTGCGTTACTTGAGCATTTTTTTTAGGATTCTATCTTGATATATTTTTAATGCTTTCAAGAATCTTGTTTTACATGGCTTTCTTAGTGGTTGCTAAGAAATTACAGTACACATACATAACTTATCACAATTACTGGTATGAATTTACCACTTTGAGTGGAGCATAGAAACCTTACTTCCGTTTTGATTCCTTACCTTCACCATTTTTAAAATATAATTTTCTTCAGTATTTCCTCCACATATATTAATCACTACATCAGACAGTGTTATAATTTTTCCTTTAACTGTCAAATGTGTTTTAAGAAGGTCATGACATGTAGGATAGTTAATTTACCCCTATTTTTACCCATCTGTTTTTTTTTTCTTTTTGAAGTTCCAAGTTTTCTGTTATCATTTCTTTAAGTCATTTTAAAAGGATAGGTTTAGTAGCAACAAAATTTCTTAGATTTTTGGTTTTGGTTTTTTTTTTTGTCTGAGAATGTCTATGTTTCCTCTTCATTCTTGAAATATATTTTTGCTGGATATTGAATTTGTGGTTGACATTTCTGTTCTTTCAATACTTGAAAAATGTGCCACTTTTGTCTGGCCTCCATGGTTTCAGATGGGAAATAAATCTGCTGTCATTTGAATTGGTGTTCCCCTTCAAGAAATGCATTGTTTCTCTCTGGCTGCTTTATACACACACACACACACACACACACACACACACACACACACACACGATCTGACAATTAAGTTTGCAAACTTGTTGCAACAATGTTGCTAACCTTTATTGATATCAGAGGGATTATTCATTATGAATTTGTACCAACTGGACAGTTAACCAAGTTTACTATTTGCAAGTGCTGAAAAGGTTGCGTGAAAAAGTCAGACGACCTGAACTTTTCGTCATCAATTCATGGCTCTTGCATCACAACAATGCACCAGCTCACATGGCACTGTCTGTGAGGGAGTTTTTAGCCAGTAAACAAATAACTGTATTGAAACACCCTCCTTACTCACCTGATCTGGCCCCCAATGACTTCTTTCTTTACCCGACAATAAAGGAAATATTGAAAGGAAGACATTTTTGCGACATTCAGGACATCAAGGGTAATATGATGACAGCCCTGATGTCCATTCCGAAAAGGGTTTCAAAGTTGCTTTGAAGGGCAGACTAGGAGCTGGTGTCAGTGTATACCTTCCCAAGGGGAGTACTTTGAAGGTGACCGTAATGATATTCAGCAATGAGGTATGTAGCACTTTTTCTAGGATGAGTTCGAGAACTTAATTGTCCGACCGTGTGTGTGTGTGTGTGTGTGTGTGTGTGTGTAATACATATATGTATATATGTATTTTGTCTTTAGCTTTTGAAAGTTTAATTATAACATGTCTTGGCATTGGTTTCATGCCATTTGGGCTTATTTCAATTGGGTTTCATTCAGCCTCTTCAATCTATAGCTTTATGGCTCAACCCCACTGATACCTTCCCAGCAAAAGTAGGGCACCGACTCCCACTGCCCCATTGCCTCCAAGGCTGAGTGTGAGCTCAGTTCCTGCCAGTGGGGAAGTAGAGGGCTGACTCACACTGCTTTGTTGCTGCAGAAACTGAGGTCCTTGCTGGACCCTGCTGATACCAGCGGAGGGGAGGAGAGCAGTCAGCCTTAGCTATCCCTGCCTCCCACCCTGTTCTGCCTCTTTGATCCCAGCTAAGTGTGAGGCTCAACTAGCTACTGAACTCCACTGGCACTACCCTTGGCAGGAAAATTGGTAATGCCTGCATCCACCGAGCAGAGGATGGAAGGTCAGCCACCCACTCAACCCACAGACAGCATCCTGTCGGGGAATGAGGGCACTCCTCGCCTCCATCAAGTTGGATATGGGAGATTAAATCTCTGCTGAGCCGTACTGAACAGGGAAATCGGTGTGCTACTTCCTGCTTCTGCAAAACAGAAGGTTCGAGTCGAGGATAAGCCCCATTTGGCCTTGCTGAAACTCTGGGAGTAGGGGGTGTGTTTTTTCCACTGGCGTTTGACTGGAGTAGGGTGAGTACTGCCAAAAAGGTTTCTGTTGTTAGATCACCCCTTTCTCAGTTTTTTTGGCTATAGAGAACAGGCTTTTCTTGAAGATTTTTTGGGTCTTTGCCTGCTGGCAATTCCAGGTTGGAGGCAATAAAGAGACCCAAGGGACCCACCACTGTGTTGTTCCTCCAGCCCTGATGACCCTGGGAGGTCTGCCTTTCAGAATCTTCTTAGGCTTGTTTGTTGTGTTCTGTCTTTCAGTTGTAAGAGTGAAGGGTGGAGGAATGGTTCTACCTCATCTTGGCTGGAACTGGAAGTCTGACCATATCTGGCATGTTTAGTAGAGGTCAGATACGTTTCAAAACACCCCATAGTTCCTTTGGGAGTTACAGGCAATCTCCAAGTTCCCTCATGATCAACTGGGGTGAAGAAGCTGCTGAGAGAAAGAGCAGCGAGCTTGCCAAAGGTTGCTGTGACATGGAAGGGCAAGTATTTATTGCTTTAAACATAATGCCTTTCCCACAGATAAAAACTCAGTAATGGTGCAGGAGCCCTGCACACAGCCAGCTTCACAACACAAACTACAGACTTCATGGGGCGCAGCTCACTCTCCCATGTTGGACAGATACATTTGCTCATTATTACTTATTACTCGGTAGACAACTCAAGGTACTTAAAAAAAAACAAAAAAATACCCCCAAAAAAAACCCACCATGAGCACTGTAAGTAAGTAAGCCAACATTTCTAGAACCTAAATTCTAACATTTCTTAACTGTGGCTTTTTAAGACGTCTTCAAAGGTCTTTCATGAAGCGTAACGTACACGAGGCACTATGGTTGCACCCAAGCAGGCTGGAGCAGCGTGCGTGGTTAATTTAAATGGGCTTTTCGGGAAATGTGGTGTGAAGAAACCAAATCAATAAGATGCCCATTGAAAAGGAAGACTTTGATATGCTGCAAGGAACAGTGACTTTTATCCCCGATTTCTGACATCTCTTTTAACATGACGTTTTTAAACATCTGTTTCTGAAGCAGAGCAGGAAATCTCTAAGCAGCCATAATTCTTTGGTTGTGTCACATGGCAACTATAGGCTGTCTGCACTTTTTTTTTTTTAATCCTACCAGGAAATCTTTCTTTTGCCTTTTAAACTAGTTCAAAGCAGAGCATTTAATGGGCATTTATGTGTAGGGAGAGTTTGAGAGGCCACTTTCACAAATGGAGCCATGAGATAAGTCATGGCCAAGGGAGTGATTCTGGCAGGGTTACGAATGGGGCTGCTTTGTTAGCGAGCAGGGGGCGGGCAACCCCCATTCCCTATCAGCCTCAGAGAACAGGCGAATTGCAAATGCATGTGTCAGGTACCTCTCTTCTGGGCACCTCTTTGAAGCAAGAATAACCATTCTGGCCCTTTGTTGGTTTGAATGGCTTTGGGAACTGTTTCCAGTCGCTTTTGCAGGGGCCTGTTCGCATCAGTGGCAGTGGATTAGACAGAGAGGGTGTATGGAGGGAGTGGGGGGAGGGGTGCGTGCCTGTGCAGTAGGGGGAGGTCAAGGTAGATTTCGTCCTTGATGAAATACATACGGTGCCATATGGTGGAGCAACCTGAGAATACCAGGTGTGCCCGCCCCAGCATCTAATGTGCTGTTACCATGGAGACCAGGGCTCCCTCAGCAATGGAGGGCCTCTAGTTCCCCCTCTGAGGGTTTGTCTAACAGGAGCAGCTGCTTTAACACACAAAAGAAGGAAGCCTTGAAGGCAAGCCATGAGCAATTTCTAGTTTCTTTTTCCTTGATTCTTCCTGCAGAGTTTTCTCCCTCTCTGCTCGTGGCTGTCATCTGAGCTAAGGCCTTGGTGAGCTAACAGTCACAATAGCGACATTTATTCAGAGGGCACTTTGTGTTATACATATTGTATCCACCCTCTGGAGTGTTTTATCTACACTGAACAGGTGAGAAGACCAAGGCTGCAACGAAAGAGGGTGTTTTCCCAAAGTCCTACATTGCATGAATAAGTATCCAAGTTGGAAGCTGAACCCAAGTCCCTCTGACTTCAGCCTGTGCACTTACCTTCCTGCCAAAGGGCGATGGTTCATTACCTCTGCAGTTTGTCTTTTCAAAGGATCATCAGATCCTTTCTGGGCTATCTGGGCTTTTCTGAATAAATCCACAATGTAATCAGAGATGGGAATGGACTGAACTGAGAAGTGAAAGGTAAAGGCTGTGAATGATACTGCTGAGGCTGCAGAATAGCCATGTGGTGACTTACTAACAGGCCGTGCCACGACCAGTGACAATGACTGGCTACGGTGTACGGAGCACCTGTGTGTGCCATTCATTCTTTCATCACATGTGTATTCAGACCCACTGTATGCCAAGCACTGTTCTAAGTCTCGTGGATGCACAGAACAAACCAAGCCAAGGAAAGTTCCTGCCTCTTGGGTGTCCCTGAGCTCCCTGATGTGGGTGTCAGGTGCTTGGCCCTGTGAACTCAAAAAGGGTTGAAATACAGTCCTTACCCTGGAGTTAACCATTAAGGTGCCAAGGCAGTGCCACAGATAACCCAACTGTAATGCACCATGATGAGTGCTCAACTCCAGAGAGGTCCAAAGTGCTGTGGATGGCAGGCTGTGGGGTGAGCATGGTGGTTCCAAGGTTTTTCTCACTAGCTGGAGATGACTGAAGTCCTCAAGACATTCCAGATCCAATGACCCACCTGGAGGTCCTCTGGGACCCTCATGACTGAGAAGCTGGCACCCCTCAGGTGACATATTAGCACAGGCCTGTGTCAGGTAGTGACTATTATACCAGGTCTTCCTCACCTGTGCACCAGGCAGTTGGTAAGTACAGGACTCTACCCTTGTCTCCACCTCATCTCATTTCTTTATATTTCATTTTGCTCATTTCAGCTCTTCCTTCATCTTTGGAAATGTTTCAATGATCTTAAATACAGCCTGTCCAGCTGTATTCACCTTCACCGTCTATTGAAACACTTGGAGAACATGGTAAAGTACAAGACCCCCAGTATGGTCCTGAAGTCTTTCCTCTCCAACCTAGATCCACAGTTACCACATTAATACCCTCCCATGCAGTCATTCAACCAGCCAAGGACCCACGTCGCCACCATTCAGGTTCCATTTCTCCACCTTGTCCATCATAACATCATGGCAGACATTGCCCAATGCCTTGGCCAAGATCCTTCTCCCATCCCAAGGCAGACACACACACACACACACACACACACACACACACACACACACCCTCTATCTTGGTAGAAAGTAGGGGAGATTGCAATTGCCTTGAAATTCAAAATGTAAGATGGGAATACCAACTTATCTGGCTCTAGCCATGCCAGTAAACTCAAGCCTGCTGTTCACACATGGGTCTTCTTGCAGTGGTGCCAAGCTGTCAGTCAAACAAATGAAATGTTACAACTGTCACACTTTGTTTTATTAATTCTTGAGTAGAAGGGCATGGTATCAGAGCAACACATAAACAAGGGTCAGTTTTAGCATTAAATAAAACTTACAACAAAGTAAATCTAACACATTTTAATGAAATGCACGGCCATGATTGTACTGTATGGTTAATTAAATAGGAATGATAAGACATCCTCAACAATGGAAATAACTTTCTTACATAGTAAAAAATCACTGGGAGTGAGAACCAGGTAGACATCCTAAAAAAAGGAAGAAGGGTTATGGGGTGAGGGGAATCTGGGTCATCTAATGAAATCAGGTTGGGTGGGGGGTTTTGCCCTTCTTTAAGCCAAGAATTTCCAAAAGCTGCAGTGTTTCTAAACACTGCGTGGCTGAAATTATGAGCTAGGAATTTAGGCAGGAGAATAGAGTCTAAGAATATTTGTTCAGCTCCTCTAAGAGAAAAGAAGCTAAAGAATTCTAAAAATAAAAAATCAACTAAAGTTGATTCTAGGAGTATTATGACAGTAACATGGTAAGTGCTCCCTGTGGGAGCATTCTTTATCAGGAGGCAAAGAATGAGACAATTCTATTTGAATTACCTAGGAAGCTTATGGAAAATTCAGATACCTAGGTCACTCACTCCAAAACCTACCAATAACAGTTCTCAGTGGAGGGGTTCAGGTACATGTCTTTTTAAAACTCCCTAAGTGGTTCTGATAACCACCCTAGTTGATTACCTAGAACATTTATGTATATAAATTTTGTATTCGGGGTAATGAGAAATTATAGCCAAAGAAAGAGGCAAGATTGAGGAAAGCAAGCTGAAGAAGTAGAATCTTCAAAGTGCTACAATGTCTGTATGTGTAATAAAATTTAATCAGATTTCTTTCCTAACACCTATCATTTAGGGGAAAGGTGCTCTGGGGAGATCAATTTGATGCAATATGGAGCAGGCTTAGTGGGATGTTAAAGCATGACACGTTATTAAACCTAACAGAACTTGATTTTCAGGAAGATGTTTTAGGGGGTGAGAGGAAGTGAAAAAAAACCAGAAAGAGGTCTTTTCAAAATGTCGTCGGAGTAATCTTGCCTCCAGTCCCAGATGCCAAAGTAGTTTTCAGTGAACCCCTTTTAGGTGTGTCCTTTCCTTCTGTCCCCCCTCACTGCCATAGGGAAACACTGGGGGTTGGGCATGTCCCCAGAGGGGCACCTTCTCCCCTACAGCACTACCCCCACGTGCCCCTTAACCTCTTCCATGCTGGCAGCTCTATGAGAAACTCCCTACTTGTGTGCCCTATGTTGCCTAAGACACTGACAAATGCAAATATCTGAATTATTGTGGTCACAGATGCTAGAGATTTTAGGGTGTGAAGGATGATTGTTAACCATTTTTGTGCAGTTGCAGGTGCTTCCCTGCAAGCTCCCCTCAGAGATAAGGGCTCACACTGCCCATCAGGGGCTTCCCGGGGCAGATGAGCCGTCATCCCACAGCTGCCCTCTTGAGTCGTATTTGCAAGCCTCTCTCTCGTGCAATAAGCACTGTGTCTCCCTCATAATCGTCGCCTCCCCAAAGCAGTGGCAGCTCCTATTTTGCCCCTTCCTGTTGTCTCCCACCATAGTCCTCTGCATGGGAGCTCTTCCAGTAACCTCCATGTGTTTTATTGCTTTTTCACTGGTCACTGACCTCAGATTTTGAAATCTCTGAAGACCAGATGTGGGGTGCTGGTGAAGTCAGTGGCTGAATAAAGGTTGCCTGCCTTTCCCACAAAGTGCTGGGTTTTGTTATTTTTTACCAGCAGAGCACTGTGAGGACATCAGAATCCCACGGACACCCGCCGGAAGCTCTCGCCCAGTTGAATGTCTCCAGTATGAAGAGTCATCCCCCTGCTGTCCCCACACAAAGGCTTGAAAGGGAACACACTGCAGACTACATATAGGAGCTATTTTACATCAAATCCGCACAGGGTGCACACTGCCTGGAACAGACCCAGTTCGCCTTGGCAGGGGCTGTGACTTACTCCCGTACTAACCAGCTCCGGGGCCCTGCTGACACTGCGTGGTCAGTTGCCGCCAACACAAATGTGGCTGGGAAGAAATAAAGGGAGAACTGAGCGGGCTCCCCTTCCAAGATGGACCACTCAGGTTCTGCTTTACCTGTCTCCCAGAAGAGTTTTCATTTCACAAACGATGACAGTGTTTCCTTTCATGATTAGCAACACAGCAATTCTACTCTAACAATTTCACAAACAGGTACTGTGAAGAGAGACTCTAGTGGAATCCTGCTGTGTGATCCTGGCAGATCAACTCACTCGGCCTCAGTGTCTCTCCTAGAAAAGTAAGAGCATGAGATCCCTAAATGTCCACCCAGCCCTAAAGTCTACTGGATTTCCAATTCTAAAACTTCCAAGGAAGCAAAAATGAAAATAAAAAAGAGAAAGCCAACTGAACACCCAGTCAGCCAGTGATGAGTGATTGTGAGGTGCAGTTATAAGGGTGGACGCCACCTGTGGTAGAGTGTGTTACTGTCCCCAATTATTCAACCCCCCCACCCCGGAAGAGGGTTACGCATCTCTACCCGCTGCCATGGGATATTTTGCAGAGACAACAGTATTTCCTGGTTCCACTGACACATGACTTGTTTTGGCCAATGAACGCAACAGAAATGATGTATGCAACATTTGAAGGGAAGTTTTAAGAGCCCTTCAATGCTTCTGAGCCCTCCTGCTCTTTTCTCTATGCCAGGAAAATGGGCTACTGAAGGTATCACGGATCTCAAAATGAGATCTCTATGAAGAAAGCAGAATCACAACCAAAGCAGATTACTGATGACATGTGAACAAGAAATATACCGCTGCCATTGCAAACCACTGAAATGGGGGGTAGTTTCATTACCTCGATCTTACTTAGAGAAAGCTGACAAATCCAGACCTCCACTGTGCAAAAGGGATAAATACTCAAAGAATGACAAGGATGGCTTAACTAACATGTGGAAGCTTCTGGTGGCAGCAGCCTTGTAATTCAGACAGCACCATGGACACCAGAAATATACACCTATTCAAATATGTGACATCATCTGCCTCCCATAGGAACTTGGAGCTAGCATGATACCGTAATTATGGTCATGCCTTCAACATACCTTATATCTAATCAGAGTCCAACGTTGTGAAGGGGAACCCTGGACTTACCATCCAGAGGCCCTGGGACGTTCCAACTGCTGAGTCCTTTAGGTCTGCCGGAAACCGTGATCCTATGCCTGGAGCCAAGTCATGCGACCTCTGAAATCTCACAGTATGAGGTTTGCCAATTAAGTTCGTGGACTTGCCACTGTGCGCTTACATTGGCAGCACTGTACAAACAGCTCGGTAAGGTTTCATAACCTTAGTATGTCAGTGTTTCACAGCTGTGTTCGTGTTGACATGTGGTGGTGTCTTGCTGAGTGGCATTCATTATTGTTGTTGTGTATTTTTGTGTGCCGTGGTGAAATGTCTGAACTTGAAGCAACAAACATTAAATTTCTTGTTAAACTTGGCAACAGTGGAGGTGAAATCAGGGATATGTTAGTCCAAGTTCATGGGGATAATGCCATGAAGAAAACAGCAGTGTACAAATGGATTAAACGTTTTTCTGAGGGGAGAGAATGCGTCACTGATGAAGAGAGGTCAGGGCGGCCAGTAATGAGCAGAAATGACGAAAACATTGCAAAAATTCATCAAATTGTGCATCAAAATCGTTGGTAAGAAGCATAGCAGACCAAGTAAACATCGATAGAGAAACAGTTAGGAAAATCTTAACTGAAAATCTTGGCATGAGAAAGGTGTGTGCAAAAATGGTTCTGAAGGAGCTCACCGATAAATGAAAGCAAAAGGAGAGTTGAAGTTTGCCAAGACCTTTTGGAGAGGTAAGATGATGTTTTGGGCCATGATATCACTGGAGATGAAACATGGGTGTACCAATGCGACCCTGACACAAAGCATCAAAGTGTACAATGGAAGTCAGTCCATTCTCCATGACCAAAAAAGAGTCAAAACAATATTGCTAACCTTTTTTGATATCAGAGGGATTATTCATTATGAGTTTGTACCAACTGGACAGTTAACCAAGTTTACTATTTGGAAATGCTGAAAAGGTTGTGTGAAAAAGTTCAACGAAAACGACCTGAACTTTTTGCCAATTCATGGCTCTTGCATCATGACAATGCACCAGCTCAAACAGTGCTGTGAGAGAGTTTTTAGCCAGTAAACAAATAACTGTATCGAAACACCCTCCCTACTCACCTGATCTGGCCCCCAGTGACTTCTTTCTTTACCTGAAGGGAAATATTGAAAGGAAGACATTTTGATGACATTTAGAACATCAAGGGTAATACGATGAAAGCTCTGATGGCCATTCCAGAAAAAGAGTTCCAAAATTGTTTTGAAGGGTGGACTAGGCGCTGGTATCGTTACATACCAGCAGCTTCCCAATGCAGCTTCCCAAGGGGAGTACATCAAAGGTGACTGTAGAGACATTCAGCAATGAGGTATGTAGCAGTTTTTCTAGGAGGAGTTCGCAAACATAACTGTCAGACCTTGTCGTTCTTGATTCAGAGGGGTTATCCTCATAGGACAGACTGTGCTTATATTGTGTGTGTGTGTGTGTGTGTGTGTGTGTGTGTGTGTGTGTTCATCTAAATGAGAACAGTATTTAAAAAATTTGCACAGAACAAAAGGATTCTCCCGCTCAAGATGAAAAATACTGGGTTCAGAGATTTGTGAGGTCCCTTTCAGCTCTGAAATAGATCCACCCTAACACATTACTAATCTGGACACAATTTTCCTCACCCCTTCACAGGTGGATATCATCTGTTGGGTGGCACACATCAACTTGATGCAGCGAATTAGGGCAGAAAAACAGATGACTTTTCCAAGTGAACTGACAGGATAATTTAGGTAAGATGAACGTGATTCTAAGGCAGTCCTGCCCCAACTTACTAGTCTTTGTTCAGAGTGATGTATGTGTATGTTACTTTAAGAGGAAAAAAAGTCAGAGGCCTAATGAGATTTATAATCTGTGAACATAGTCAAAATAAAGAGCTCAGATCCATTTTTTTCATTCTTAGATGGCCTGAGGGCAATAGCCAAAAGGAATTACTATTAAGTGTAAGTAATGCAAAAGAGATCGTGTGAATTTCAATCGGAAATGTGTGAATTTAATATACAACTGCAAATTGAGACGTGCCTTTGATTTAGGAAGTAGGCTTGGTTCATACGTGAAAGAAAGTCTATCCTATAGACAACTCCAAGATGGGCTAACAGACTACACATAGCCTTGGAACATTCAAGGGAACCACAATGAGAAGACACTGTGACGGCAGAGCTGTGCCACCAGCCATGGCCCGTGGAAGTGACGCCATGGAGAGAAGTGGGGCGGCTGCGGCCCAGGCAGGGAAGCACCTGGTCGACAGCTCAGGGACCAGTCACGACAACGAGGGGCCCCGAAGCCCAGAAGAGCGGAGGGAAATGCAGTGTTGTGTTCCCCGGCCACGTCCGCAGGCTACACGTCCGACTTTGCTCTGGGCTTCCTGCTTAGGAGCTGATCTCAAATCAGAGCTTGGCCATCACTGCAGTGGGTACATTTCGTCACACCAGTGTTCTTCACGACAGCTCTGCCTGCGGCGTCACAATGAAGAAAGAAGACCCTCCGATATCACTGAGCCTCCCTGCTCATCAGGGCACGGGGCACGTGAGCACCCACCATTCGCCAAGCCGGCGGGGGAGGCCGTGAGGACAGTGCTCTCTGCCCTCACAGGGCTCACTGTCTGGTGAAGAAACAGCTGTGCCAAAGGACTCGCTCCAATAAAAGGCAACTGTAACCCAGACGTGAGTTGCCAGGAAGGCAGTGATGCCACCCCCCTGGATTAGGACTCCCCGTCGCCACCGCCACCTGCTAATCTCCTCTTCCGGCTTCAGAGCATGGCTGACATCACCTCCTCTGTGAAGCCTTCTTTGTCCTCCCGTCCTCCACTCCCCTTCTCAGTCACATACTCCCTGCTACCCACCTTGCTGGGCTCTCTCCACCAGGACGAGGTCCTTGCGGCAGGGGCTAGGCCCAGAACCTGTTGAGCACTCAACAAGCTAAACGGACTTTATAAAGATCTAAACAATTGGCCTTTGTAGATAAGTAACACACTGGTGTAAAAGTCAATTGGAATAGGTCCTGGCTAGGCCCCTCCAGGCCCTTCTGTACAAGCACCAGAATCAATAGCACAGAAAACCTTGGGAACCTCCCCTCTGTGGAACCCAAGACCCTCTGACATAACACAATGCCTTTTCTTTCCTAAAAAAAGCAAATGGGCTTTTTACCTAATGACCCCTGGTCTGGACAGACAGCCTGTAGTTCATAAATCCCTACTTGAAGTGCCTCTGTTAGAGAAATTATGCTTGCTTTTTTGTTCCTATTGTAACAGGGAGAAATGTGATCCTTCATATGCTAAATGAGGCGAGAGATTTCTAACGGGGTGCTGCCACCAACCTCCACTTTTTGGTTCAGGAAGGTGCTAAAAGGAGTGAGAACAGGCGTCCTCTGCCTTCTGCCTCTCCCAGCTTTGCTGGAAAAGCACTGCTTAGCTCCCACAAACACTCGGCACAACACATGTCAGCCATGTCGGCTCAGAAAGCCACGCCAGCTCTGGGGTTCAGAACCTTCTGGACAATTGAGGAACCTCACCCTTGGCAAAAGGCTGAAGGCAGTGTGGGCACTGCCTAGACAGAGCTCACGCTGTAGCTGTCAGGGAACCAAAGGGAGTGAGTGGACACTGGTCTGTCTTGGGTGTCCGAAGATCTGTTCCATTGTGATAAAAGCATCTGAGTGAAGTCTAGCCACAGAAGACAGTGGCCCCTGACGGGCAGGTCCCAAACAGCCCTCTCCCGAGTCACAAATGGCTCACTGCAGATTCAGCCCTGCTCACAGTGCCCAGCCAGGGTAGGAGAACGGCCCACCACTGCATCTACTTGTTTCAGAGGGACTGAAAGGAGCCGGGCTAAGCATCGTAGCTGCTTTATTTGCAGGAAGAAAAGAATCCACACAAATTAACATAGCTAAGCAGTGATGAGCTGGTAACCGGCTCTGCAGGGGCCAGTGCCAAGGAGGAAGCCTTGACTTGTAGTGTGTGCTCAATTCCAGGGTGGAACAGGTACCTGTACCACGGCCAACTCCAAGCTCCATGGTTCAAAGGTTGGCAACAGTCCTTCGCATCCACGCTGGTTCTGGGAAAGCCTGTTAGATGCCAACTCAAGCACACACTGTAGCCACCATTTACTGAGGGTTTATTACAGAGCCAGAAAGTGCTAAGTGCTTTCAATTCGGTAGCTCATTTCGTCTTACCAACAGTTCTGTAAGGAAGGTATAGTTATTATCATCTCCATTTTAAGGAGACGTAACAGGCACAGAGAGGCTAAGTAACTTGCCCAAAGCCATCCAGCTTAGAAGGGGTGGAGCTGGGGCTAGAATCCAGGTTTCTGATGGCACAGCCGGAGTTCTCACGGCACCATAACGTCTTGCATGACCCAACACACAGACTCCTGGTTTAAGTAGCTAATAGATCCCAAGCTGAAGAGCAGGAACGATGCTTTGAACAGGGCCCACACAGTCCACCTTGGTGGTTCATGTCCACCCTCTCCAGCCAGTCGCAGAATATCTCCCGCTTCCTCGAGTCTTCCTTCCAGTCGGCCTGTCACACCTGAACACGTTCGTTAGTAACTGGGTGTGTTTGTTCCTCTCTTGGTCCTCTCTCAGCAATGCTGCTCACATCGCACTTAAGGGCTCACTCCTCCTCCATGACCACAGACACCTAAGAAGCCAACAGCTGTCTAAACGAGCAGAACTGCCCAACCTGGGCAGTTCAGAATGCCTCCCCATGGGACATTCTGATTATGCTGGGGAAACTGTCGTGGATGCTGGCCCAGGGGTCTCTGATAACTCAGAGGAATAAACTGACAGTGACATATTCCTACCCTGTCCAGAAGTCAGGAACTACTTCAGACTGAGGAGAAATGGAAACTCACAAGGAGAATAAAGCTAGTCCTATGTAATTCGAGGAGCAGCACGTGTGGCCTCAGCAGGACCAGGCAGACAACCAGGGGACAGACTGAGAACTGAAGCTCAGGCATGTGAGGCCAAGGGAGGCCGGCGAGGGTAGACCCTTAGTCCCTGACCCGATGGTCTGTTTCCACTGTTCCCTCATTTTGTTGCCAGAAAACGGTGAATATGTGCAACTTAAACTTGAAACCATTTTTCTGTATGTTGAAAATCTTCCAAATGAAGAGGTGCAGTGGGTTTTCAAACTATTCATATAAAACGCACCTTCCAATTAATCTGCAAGAGCTGAATAACATCAGGGAAGATACAAACTTAACAGCCAGTGTTAAATGCAAACTTCCGCAAGATTAGTGCGAATGATTAGAAAGTGAATAATAATCGCGGCCAATGATCTATTTCTCTACTTGGATCTACATACCTTTATGAAGGAATGTTTTCATCAACAACAGTCATTAAAACTAAACCCTGAAATAAATAAATCACTGTACCTAGTTAGCCCAACGTTTAAAAAAAATGATACATATTTAATCTCAATAAAATATTATTCATAATTTTGCAAGGGCATTTTGTACCAATAAAATTATTTTCCAGTGTTTTCATGTTGCCAGTTTTTAAATTTTCTAATTTTGTGAATATTTTTTATAGATCACATACAAATCCTACTGTAAATTATATTCTGTGACCCATCAATACATGAACAGTGTAAAGCTCACGACCATTTTAGTAATGGATAGCCATCACCACAGAAGTTGGCGATGCGCTGTCCCAGGCTGCAGTGACAGGACCAGCCACTCCTGCCCTGTGAGTGAAATGACATGCGGTTGAGAGCCACGACGGACGTTTAGGCTAAGGGCTTTTGGGAGACACACTAAGAGCAAACAGTGGCTTGTTTTCTGTAAATGCTACTTTTGAAAAACCTTAGTAATTCTATAAGCAAATTTCTTTTGTAAAGTAAAAGAATTATATAAAAAAATAGAGTGAGAGGTTGACAGTCTCCCTTTATGGAATAGCTTTTTCATTTTGATTTAAATAAAGAAAAATTTAGGTGTTAATTCTTAAAAGGAATTGACTTATCATAAAAGCTCGTTCTAGGGCCGGCCGAGTAGCGCGTTGGTTAAGAGCTGGCTTGGGACGCCAGCTCTGAGCAGCAGGGCCCCGGTTTGGATCCCATATGAGGGCCAGTAATGCTACACCCTCTACAGGTAAGATGGTGAACAACAGCTCGACCTGGAGCTGGGCTGCCGTGACTCACTGGAGACGGCGTAGGCTGCAGAGGAGCTGCAGTGGGCTGCCATTAGCTACCTTGAGTGGCTGGCAGTCGGTGTGAGCAGCTGGCAGCTGATGTGAGCTGCCAAGAGCTGCCGTGAGCGACCATCCAGTGGCTGGTGACCGATCTGCCTCAGCCGGGAAGAGCGCAATGATAATACCAACATGGGCCAGTGAAGCAACGTCCTCCACAACTAGACTGAAGAACAAAAGGATAGCAACTTGTCTGTTTCCCTTCCCTGATTCCCCAATGCTGTTCCCCCTCCCCCAATTCTCCAGTAAAATCTTTTAAAAATTTTTAAAAATTAAAAAACAAAACCTCATTCTAAAATATTGAGTTCATTTATAGCACTAACAAAATATGTATAAGAAATTGGTATGCTTTGAAAAGTACAGAAAAGATGTTTTCATTGCTTAATAAAATTCAGAGAAAAAATGATAGTTTCCATTAAGAATAGCAACTGAAGATGTTATTTTTTGTGATGAGCAAATACGTATTTCACACAATTCCCTAAAGAGAACCCAAGAAAAATATTCACATTCTTTTAATGTATTTCTCACTGCAGTTTCTAGCTGTCTTGAGCACACTCGATTCTTTTGTTGCTATGTTTCTGCAAATCTTTTCCACAGTCTCTGCAGTGTGTGACATTCTGTCCAATTAATTGTCAGCATATTTCCTTTTACCTTCACTGCAATGACCTTACTTTTTCAAAGAAGATTTCATACAACAAACCTGTTCAATTAAATTTATACAAAGTGCTATTCTCAAACACCTACTGCTAGGCAACAGAAACTACTGAACTAAATCGCAGGTGAAAATCATTTCTGAAGAGAGATGAGAACAATTATAGTCATTTCACCATAAATTATTGGTGTCTTGCTAGAATTTATACAAGAGGTAAAAACAAAAACCTATGAGAATTTAAACATTTTTATGAGTGTATACATGTATATTTGAATATGTACAAATATGTAAACATGTTCAGCATACATGAAAGATCCCCAATAAATAATATGATATGTTTAATCAGCCCACATTTGTCACCTGTGCTGTGACTTTGGGAAGACAGAACGTTGGTGCACTGTTTTCAAGAGAGCACAGTTATTACAAGCTCTTTGCACTGAAGAGAAACTGAAGCTAGTTCTTACACTAAATGCAGAATAACTTATTATACAAAACTCTGAGCTAGCTTAGATTTTGAAGTATGGGCTCTGCACTATAAACTGAACTAGAATGTTTCATCCATACTTATGGCTGGGGGGAAAAGTTTTGATTGGGGAACAGGCTTTTGAAGACTGGCAGAATTCATTAGAAGGGTTCCTAAGGCTTCTTGGAAACCAAACCATTCTTTAGAAATAGCTTTGATAAGTTAAGTGCAAATGAATCAGAAACATATGGATTAAAATTTCCTTAATAGAAACAAGGGTTTAAAAAGTAGAGAAAATATGCTTGGTAAAGTATGTTTTAAAAATGTTACAAAATATATTTCAAAATGTTTGAAAAATAGCTTGAGGTATTTTGCAAATCCCAAATGAAGCTTGATCCATCCATCTCTAATTACTTAATAACTACTAACACTATAGTTTAGGATTTATGTTACGGAATACAGTAGGCATACCATGATAGTTATTTGTTTAAAGAAGTTATTTAAAATGTGCTAATTGAAAGCATTTAGAACACTGAATAAACTCAGCTGTGGGGTAGGCTCTCACTTATGGACACCGCACCAGGGGCAAGTACACTGGGGTGCTCTCCTGGTGACTGATGGTGACAACACAGACAGCTAATGGCTCTGGACCTGTCACCCAGTGGGAAGAGCACTGTCGGGAATCTTGTTAAGAAAAATAACTGATAGATCTCTACGTCACCTAAGTAGGTGGTCTAAATATAATTCATGGAAACTCTCAGGATGACTGCTTCATTTCATGAAGACTGCCTTGAAAACAAGTAGCTGTGTATTTACACTCAGATTCAGCAAATTTCAGCAATATTCCCAATTTCATGTTAATCCCACAAGAGATACTATTTTTTTCTCTGTCATTATAAACACTGTAACTGGATAGATCAAAGCATTCTGCCTAAAAGTCTCCTGGTAAAAAAAAGCATTACAGGACAGGGAAGGTAAAAAGTGATTAGTAACCTCGGAAAAATAGTTGACCATAACATTTATTTCAAGAATTGCATACTTTTGCACTTGACATTATTGAAAGGAATCAGAATATGGCAGATGGACAGGCTCTGGGACTGAGCTGACCTAGGTTCCGTTCCTTCGTCAACTTCCTAGGAGTCAAAGGACAGAGCGAGTCACTCGACAAGCCTGTTTCCTCTTCTGCAAAGAGAACAGTAGTAAATACACCTTAAAGCTAATGTATGGATTTAATAAAACAATAAAAATCAACTCTCTAGTACATAGTGAACGTTATAAA
This sequence comes from Hipposideros armiger, assembly GCF_001890085.2. Taxonomy (NCBI): domain Eukaryota; kingdom Metazoa; phylum Chordata; class Mammalia; order Chiroptera; family Hipposideridae; genus Hipposideros; species Hipposideros armiger. The sequence goes on along the minus strand of NW_017731817.1, from coordinate 641,619 downwards.
TGTTAGTTCCAATCCTATGATGTCAATTTACATTACATTTCTTATTCTGAACTATCATTAACCTGGGTAAATAGCCTGTTTCAGAGGCTTAAAGGTCCTTAATAAACATTTTGCAGTCTGGCTTGCTTTCTTTATACCTCATCTACAACACAGGTCAAGATCAGAGATAGATGTAAGTCCTACTTCCCAGGTCTAAATGTGACCTTGAACATGTATCTTCAAAGGTCCTGAGAAGACCTTAGAAAACGTAAAATTAGGGAAGGGGGAGGCCATGAAACTTTCCTGATCATGAAGACTACGGGAAGCAGGCACTAAACACACGCGCTGCTCTCCCTTCCCGCCCTTTCCCGCCTGTTCTGGTGTTCGCGGAGGGATGCCTGTGAACAAGAAGCTGCAGGAATCCCAGGTGAATCCCTGCGTCCCAGTAGGCCAGGTGCCGCTGACGGAGATGGCAGGGAGGGAGAGGAGCACGCTGGCACAGCCTCCAGCATCTGAGTCTGAGTTGATGGACTCAGCCTAGTGAGACTTGAGTTCACCTGCCTGTCTACCTGTCCGCTTGAACAGCAGCAGCTGGTGCTGGCCAGGCAGGCAACGCTTACGTCTTCCCTCACGGCTCACAATTCCTGCATTCTCTGGGCAAACACCCGACACTGGAGTATGCTCTGCCATGAGCGGGTCACCATGTCCCTTCACTAGGCAGCACTGGCCATGTGCACGGGAGGGAGCAGGAAGGGCTGCGGGGACAAGGAAGGCTCCAGCCACAGGTGTTCCCTATTTTTGTCCTCAATTCTTTGCCTTTATACCTTTGAGAGATCAAATCTTCATTAATGGTCACAGCAGAAAGGGTGGAGCCATGTAACTAAATTGTTGCTAGGTGCCTTCCAGCTATAAACATCATACAACCATATGACAACATATTATGCGTAAATATCTACTTTATACTTGGTCTACCTGGAGCACTCTGGGAACTGAAGATAAAGCTAAAAAGGCCACAGAGAAATGGCACAAAGCACTAAAACTCCAACAATAAACCTCCCTCCCACTCCTCATATCCACAGGGTTGTCGTCCTCCTCGTTTACCCATAATGCTCACAAGCCTAACAACTGTCTCACTAGGTTCACTGAACACTGGAGGCAGGAAATTGGAAGAGAAAGAAAAGTTGACAGCCTGGTAACAGGAGAGTAAAAATGCTATAAAAACACCAAAACTCAAAGACCATTCAGTGACATGCAGAAAGCTCTGCTCCCCCTTCACTAGTTGCTGAGGGTAGCATGTCATAGGGGTAACTCTGAATCACCAAGAGAAGGTTAAGTTCTAAGTCTCTATTTTACAGAGTCAGAGCACAAGTGTGACATGGTTTAGCAAGGTTTCAATAAAAAGCAATTAAAAATAGATAAGCGTATGAAAAGATGCCAACATCTAATCACTAGAGAATTGGGAATGCAAACAGCTGCACACCTACGAAAATGGCAAAACCAGGGCCCTGCCACCAGCAGTGCTGGCGAGAACGGGAGCAGCAGGAACTCTTGTTCGTGGCTGATGGGGACACAAATGGTGTGGCCACTTGGAGGCCAGTCTGGGGGTATCTCAGAAAACTAAACATACTCCTACCATACATTCCAGCAACTGCGCTGTGTGGTATTTACTCAAATGAGCTCAAAACTTAGGTCCACACAGAAACCTGCACGTGAAGGTTTGCACCCGTTTTATTCCTAATTGCTGAAACTTGGAAGCAACCAAATGTCCTTCAATAGGTGAACAAATAAACGGGCACATCCATGTAATGGAATGTTATTCTGTGATAAAGAGAAATGAACTCTCAGGCCACAAGAAGACATTAAAGAATCTAAAATGCATACTGTTAAGTGAAAGAAGCTAGTCTTAAAAGGCTATACACCATATGATTCCTACTCTATGACATTCTGGAAAAGGCAAACTAGAGAGACAGTGAAAGGATCAGGCTGCCAGGGGCTATGGGGACGGGGGACGTGAACAGGCAGAGCACAGACGATGTTTAGGGCATGGAAACTATTCCGTGTGACACTGTGATAGTAGATGCATGACATTATGCTTTTGTCAAAACTCTCTGAACTCTACAACACAGAATGAACCGTAATGTAAACTATAAACTTTAGCAATAATAATGTATCAATATGAATTCAATTATAACAAATGTACCACATCAAAGCAAGATATTAACAAAAGGGGAAACTGGAGGGATGGGAGGGAGGAAATACGAGAATTCTACTTGCTGTTTAATATTTCTGTAAACCTAAAACAACTCAAAAAAAAATCAAGTCTGTGAATTAAAAAAATAATTTTGGGGATTCATAAAATCAGACATAGTCATCTGGAAAATCCACCATATGAAACACCTGTTTTGCACTGGTGCTACACAAATAACACAAGTGTGTTTATCAAACCAGTTAGAATCAGCTGAAAAGCCACTTGTCTTACCTGCATTAACCTTGAAATTATTAGTACAGTGCATGGCGAACACAAAATGTCAGGTTTACAGTATGCAATTCTGTAAGAACTAAAGCTCTGGGAAAGTCATTCCTCACTGGTGAGGGGTTTGTCACTCCCCCTGATGACAACAAGTGGACCAGTGGCTGTAGATCAAATATGAACCACAAAAAAAACACCAACTAGCAACACTCTAGAAATTTATTACCAAATTATAACCTATGCACAGACACATCTATGCACATGAAACTAGCAAAGTAGCAGCACAAAATGTAAGAAAAATCACATTTAATAAATACAATTTAGAAACATCTTTCCCTTTAAATTAAGTTCAAAATACTGGGAGACAAACACTGAAACAAAAATTTCAATGACACACAAACCAGCGAACAGGTAGTGAAGTGATCTCACTGGACACTGTCCACACCACGTGAACTGCTGCCATCCGCCATCTTGACGGCGTGTCACCCGTGTGTGTCCAGGAAGTACTCAGGTTCTTAGAGAATGGACAGGAACAGTGGGATTCCCAGACATCCAATGCTGTCACATTAGCTCGTATTTATGAAGCTACAAGAAAACAGGAGGATGTGTGTTGTGTTTGAAACTGCTCCTTGAAATGAAACACATCCAAACAGTGAACAGGCCATAACCAAGAGGGGAAGAATAATTCGGACATTTCACAGAAGCTTGATTTGAAATATGTGGCTTTGCCAGAGGAAGACAAATATTTTAAATAAAAATGTCAGGGTTAAAACAAAGTTAATGGGGAGATGGTGAGAAGAGAAGGAAACACTTAAACACACAAATCTGCATAGATGATGAACTGAATTTAAATGCGGTTTCAATTCCTTTCCACCTAAAACTAATCCTGTTTAACTGAGGTAGACTCTGGAAATAACATGTGCAAAGATTCAGCCAGGTTTTCCAAAGGGCAACATTTAGTCATTTCAGAGGCTATAAAACAAAAGTGCATTTTATAGTTTTGAACATAAAATCAAATGAGAGCCTGTTTATAGGAGGAAAACCTCTATTTTAATTTCCTATTTGTTGTGCCAAATTTCCAATGTACAGCAGCTTATACACTGCTGGTGACAAAGTAGTATCCAGGTTATTTACACACATATATAAAATAAGGTCAATGAAGAAATGAGAAAGGTAAAAAAGAAAGAATAAATTTTATGACATTACCTTAATTCTTTTTCTGTTTTTATTAATGAGTCACCTGGAAATTTAGAAATATTTAAGCTAAAGAGTTGTCCGAAGCCTAAAAAACGAATAAAAATTCAGGCCAGCCGAGTGGCACATTGTTTAAGAGTTGGCTTGGGATGCCAGCTCTGAGCAGCAGGGCCCTGGTTTGGATCCCACATGAGGGCCAGTGACGCTGCGCCCTCTACAGCTAAGATGGTGAACAACAGCTCGACATGGAGCTGGGCTGCCGTGAGTTGCCGGCGATGGAGAAGGCTGCAACTCCTGCTGGAGTGGGCTGCCATAAGCTACCGTGAGCGGCCGGCAGCTGGCATGAGCTGCCAAGAGCTGCCGTGAGTGGCCGTCCAGAGGCCAGCGACCAATCTGCCTCAGCCGGTAAGAGCACAATGATAATACCAACATGGGCCAGTGAAGCAACATCCTCCACAACTAGACTGAAGAACAAAAGGACAGCATCTTGTCTGTTCCCCTTCCCCCAATTCCCCAATAAAAATCTTTAAAAAAAAGAATAAAAATTCAAATAATTATTGTTAATTTGTGAATGTTTAAAAACGTATCTATTATCTTAAGGATTTTATTTTTAAAATACTTATAATACAGTTTCCACATTAAGAAAGAATATTAAAAGCAAATATCCTAAAAATTAAATAAATATGAAAAACCTAATGAAAAATATAAATAAGTAAACACAGTCATTATAACAGAATTTTTAGCTTTTTCTGCAAAAAGAATTAGTGGAGATGACAATGAAACATTTGGGGTTTAAATATTTTTTTCCTCTAACATTCCCTCCAACTGTTAATTCCTACTTTCTCTTGTGACAGATTCTTAGATCCACATAAATATTATGTGCATCACAAAGTAAGTGGTATGTAAAAAATATTATAAAATCAAAATAGTTAAGGACAAAAGATACCAAAAATACTGAAAGAATAATTACTATAGTTTCCTCATATAAGTTAAAGTGGCCCTTTCTTGGAAAAGGCCAGCCAATATCCTTAATGTTTTAAGCCTATTATCCAGGATATATCCTAAGGTGATTTACCATCAGTAAGATCAAAGGAGGAGTGGGAATCTACTACTACACAAAAAAGACTAAATAAGCAAGACAATACTTGAGTCCAGCAAACCTGCCTAAGTGTTCACCAGGCCTCAGGCTAGGCTGGGGAAAGTGAGACACAGCCATGTCAGCTGGTTAGTTTTATGACTCACATCGTAGATTCAACAGTAAAAATAGAAACTTCCTAGAAAGAAATTCAACAATTCAAGCTGCTCAAAACGTAAAGACTATGAGTAATTTCATGTTCAGTAGAGTCAGGCTACATGTAGCAAAGTGAAAGAGTGACGATTATATGATAAATTTGGGCTATACACCCACATTTCCCCCCTGATGTATCTGTATGTTTGTTCATAGTAGATTCACCAGATACTTGCCTGCTCACTTTTTGAGTAATTAGTGACCTCAGCCTATTTTTAACAGTCAAATATTACATCATAAAAACTGTAGTCTCAGGGGCTCCAATGACGCCCCTAACTAACCACGCTGCTGGACCCCGTGTGTCCTCTCCCAGGCTGTCCTGGTGTTCTGGAGGCCGAGGTCCCAGTCCAAATATGTCTGGTCAGTCTGGAATGCCTACGCTGCTACTGACCACAAGACAAACCCTGTGATGCTATCGTCTACTGTCTACTTGGATTACTAGAAGGTTCCAGCCTACACTGAAGAACCACTTATCTGGTACATTTCATCAATATTAATGTCTTTAAAAAATGAAGGAATTATGAGAGCAAAATGTTCACAAAAACATGTAACATTTCACATGTCTACCAAAATTACATGTGTACATGTTAACAATGAAAATGTAACTTAGGAAATGATAAAAATGATTCATGAAAATAGCTAGATCTATACTAGTTATATTGTTCTAACAAATAGATATCAGTTCTAATTTCAAAACAGATTTAAAGAGAGAAAAAGAGAAAACCTCTTACATATTATATTATCGGTCTAAAGCACACCGATCACGGTGCCTCTCCATTTATGAGTTGGAGCCAGAAGCTATAGCATAACTATATTATAGAAAGTGCCGGTCCGAACTGCACTCCTGGTCCAACTCTGTAAGCCAGTCAGACAGCTCCCATCTGGGGTCTTGTACACAGAGGGCAACCGAAGCACGTCTAAGCGCTTAATGCAGGAACTATCGATCAGTTCCCTGCAGGACAGAACTGTACAAACTTAGTCCTAACATCGTGTGCATAGGACTCAAAATATTTGTGCTTTTAGGTGAATTAGAGGAACCAAATCTTTCTAATTTGATAATGCAACATGGAAAAAATAAAACAGCAAAGCATTTAACAATGCTCTCATTCTGGGTAAGGCAATACTGTCTTGCAATAAAGACAGCGCACACACGTGTACTGCAAAGTCTGGACCGACACCTGAGGGGTCTCCTCCGGAAGCTTTAAGGGGTTGAAGAGCATTCACCATCCACTGACAGAGCAAACTGAGAAACAAGGGAAATGAAAAAGCACCTGACTCACTTATCTTGGGAAAGATGAGCTTCCAGAAAGCTTGAGTTTCCAAATACTGCTTAACTGATGATTTTTTAAAATCACAATTACCATATCATTATCCATGAAGAATTTTTTTTTAAATGACATGCATGCCAAAATTGGTAACACAAAACCTAGAAAAATGGTCTAACTGATCAACTAAAGTATACAAACAAGTTCTAGCAATCAAAACACTAGTATTTTAATGATTACTCCTATGACTTCAGGGAAAAAATGTTATGAATGCCAATTTTGCAAGATTATCTTAATAGGATTATTTTTTTTTACTTAAAATGAATAACAGGAAACTTCTGTCATTCAATTTTTAAGGTGAATTAATTCAATGAAAATAAAATCGCAATGCCTTATGATTTTAACTCTTATGCCTCAGAGGAAAGGGCATTAGATGAATACTGGAGTTTAGTGTCAGGCTTAAGTTATCTGAAAATTACATAGTTTTTAAAATAAGGAGAAAATCTCTTAAGCAAGATACTACAAAGCTTTTTTCCCTAAGCGTTTACAGAGTTACATTATTTTTAATTTTAAACCAGTAGATGCTTTTCAAAGTTGAGAATTCGGGATATCATCACATACAAATTTTAAAAAGCTTGACCATTAAAGCATAGGTTGCCCAGCCAAATGAGAATAAACGTAATTTAAACAGCTAGCACAAGGATACCGTGCTTGGGATTAGATATGTGCCATCTACTTTTTCTGACCTCTTTCCATTGTCTGATTCCTGCTGAACAGAATGAGCATGGCAGATTTCTACCCTAACTAATCTTACCACGTACACAAGTTCTCAACCCAGACAAAGAACAATTTTAAAATTTTAAAATGAACATCGTTCATTATGGACAACATTATTTTGTTAAACCAGCTATCTGAAAAACTATAAAATTTGTTTTGTTCGTTTTGCATTAGCCACAAGAGTGGACGAAAGTATTTAGAATACCAAAGTCAAATTCAGCAAAAATCAAACAGTGTTGGAGCTGAACAAATAAAGGGTTTATGTGTTTGACCACATTGAAAGAAAAGGGAAAACGAACTTCTCGTCTAGACTGGAGAAGTGCATCTCATGCAATCATAACATTCTCCTACCCTTCTGATATGAAATATGAACAATATGGGCAAAAAGTACTCAAGACCAGAGAGACCACCTCGCAAAATGATTCAAAAACCACAAGGCGTGAGGATAGTCCCTCACAGGGCTCAGTACATGATGAAACAGCTAACAGAAGAAATGGTGGGGGGAGGGGGCAAAAATTCGAACTACAGGGTAGACTCTCACAAGAATAGCTGCATTCTAGAGGTTTAACTCTCATATTCTTTACTTAACCCAAAACTATCATTCTTAACAAATAACGAATTTGACACAAACTCAGTTCTGACGTTGAAAGTCACCGTATATAGGTCCCTCATGTCCAGAGCAATGAATAGTAAAAAACCCACAAATGCAAGTGAGAAATAGAGGTCCTTCTAAGTGTTTCGTAAACAAGTTTCCACAAAGCACAGATGCCTTTCCTCCGCCACCCTGGCACCTGGTTTGGGGTGCAATAGTAATGCATGAATGTGTGGGGTACCAGCACACAGCTGGGGACAGAGGTCATCAGGCCTTCTGTGTCAGCTTCTCTTACTTTTCAATGACATTTACACTCTGTGGATGGTCTTCCTTTAAGTGAAAATCTCTCCCAAGAAAAGTTCTAAGCCTGTTTTTGAAAATAATTGCAGGGAATTTCTTCACATTTTATAAACAAAGATGCCAGACATGGAAGAGCTGAGAGAAATTCAAGCAGATCCAAACTCCACCATCCACTTTTCATATTTCTCCAAGTCTGCAGCAGAGACCGACTTAGCGATTTTCTTCAGCGCCAGCTCAAAGTCTCCCTTGGTGACAGGCATCTGAAGCTCCTCTTTGGAGAGCGCGCGGATCTCTTCTGGGCTCAGGCCGTTGATGCGCCGCCTCATGGCCATTAAGGACGCATCCCTGCAAGGGCACCAAAGTCAGTGAGAAACCTCTGCTGCAAATGCTGGAAACCCCATCAGTGAAACCAAGCTAGGGGAAGGCATTCAAAAGGTCACCTGACATGTTTTCATGATGCTGCGGGCAACTTTCTAACTCAGAGACATCCTGGGGGTTCAGGAAAGGTTAAAACAGGATGCAAAGGACTTAAACATAAAATGGATTGTAAATGAATCCTAGAAGTCCAGGCTGGGCTCAGAGCATTGAATTTTCTTTTCCCCACTTGCCCCTCAAAGGCAGCCTAGGAGCTTGGGAAGTGGAAGTAGAATTTTGAAATACTGAATTTCACACTTGGAAATGAACATGTGGCTAAATGTTAAGATAATTCAAGTCCTATATCGGTTTGTCTACAACCTAAAGCGAAGAGGTAAAGCCAGGAACCCATCTCTGGAGTGTGAATCTAGCCACACCAGACATGGAATTCCCTACAGGGAGTATTTGTGGGCAACTACAGGGAGAAAAATCTGACTTCTCCAGATCCTATTTTCAGCTGCATTTTGATCACTTGTAAATAACTATGACGGTTTTGAAGAAACGGACAATTAGTATTCACAGAAAAGCTATGAAGCCAAACCAATCGAAAGTTCAAGTTTTTATATATTTCAGTATAGTTATAGTGGTAGAAACTACTGTGAGCGTAATGTGTGCCACTAAACTTAGATGCATACAGGAAAAATACTGGTAAAAAAAGTAAGAAACACAGATGTGGTTTTAAAGAGGCCACTGATGTCAATTTAAGTATAATTAGGAAAGTAAGAACTAAAAGAAAATAAATCCTTTTCACATTGCTTAATGTGAAACATTTTCATTAAGCAATGTGAATTGTCTAAAAATTCTGATATCACTAAATTGAAAGGAAAATTGTAATATATATATCTTTCACAGCTTAAACGGATCAACTTTGTTCATCTCATATGGCAAATTAACGCAGACCAAAATTAAATGAGATTTTACGTTGATGCAGCCATGCTCTACTTTAGGGCTAAATTAACCTGAAGTTGTCAGTCACTGTTACCAAATTAGGCTAATTTCTTAAAAATCAAAGGATAAAAAGGTGACCATATTGTTATGTAATTACAGTAATACCTTGGTTTGCGAGCATAATTTGTTCCAGAAACAAACTACTCGTACTGCAAGACATCGCTCATTTACCACGTTAAAATGTATTAGAAATGTTTGCTCATCTTGCAGAACACTTGCAAACCAAGTTACTCGCGATCCAAGGTTTTACTGTACTCATCTAATGAAGTTCTGTAGAAAAAACCAAGACACATGGGAAACCATGAGAAGGAAATGGGTAGCTGTTTTCACGTCAAGAGCTAACAACTACACTGACTTTTAGACCAGCCCTCCAGACAAACGCGTAACTAATGTATAGGGTGACAGGTCATTAACGATACCTGCAAACATTGGTGATATCTGCACCAGAATAGCCCTCAATCTTCTCTGCTATATCTTCCAGTTGAATATCAGGATCCAGCTCAACCTCACGAAGATTGATCTTCAGAAGCTCTGTTCTTCCTTTTGCTGTTAGAAGATTTTTTGCTATTGTTAGATGTTTTTCTTTATAATCATGTTAAGGAGAAATCACATATTAACATTCAGAAGAAGAAAGAGAGACAAATGCAATGAAGAGTCGGTAACTGCAAGTCCACTGGCCCCACCAACTCATTGTGTGACTCGTGCAGTCATTTAACTTCCTATGTGCCTTGGTTGCAGTAACTGAAGATTGAAACGAACTCAAGAGTTCTCCGTAACTATTGTTGGGATGGATACTTGCAATAAGAACAAAGGGTCTGAGATCCTTTATGAAAACTAACAAGATTAGTATTCAAGCACTTGAAATGCTTTTAGTAGAAAATAAACTATAGATATTTGGCCTAAGTTTTATAAAACTAGAACTGCATGGAATATTATTTCTATGAATTATTTTGTTCCCCTCTTTAGTGTGATATCAGAAAAGAATTCCACAACTCTATCACTAGTTATTTTAAATCTAGTTTTCTTTTTCAGGAAATCAGCAATTGGCACAAAATGCTTATTTAGTGTATATTTTACTTGGAGAGCCAGCCCACAGACATTTACTGCTCCAGTATGATTGAAATGTGGATTGAGTCAGCTCAAACAAACCACAGAGTTTTTAAAATAACCAATCATGCTTGCTGTTTTACTATCACTTTCAGTGGCAAATCTGCTTAACATAGTACACTAAGATAATGCATCCTTAGTTTGGATCTGGTTCTCTACTATTTCCTGATATGTATATGAAATAAAATTTGATTTTCCCCAACTTTTATTTTGAAAAATTTTAAATCTATAAGTAAAAAAAAAAAAAAATCAGTGAACATTCATGTGTCTTTCGTGTAGGTTAACCAATTGTTAACATTTTGCCATTATCATTCCCTTCTCCTCTCCTCTCCTCCCCTGCTTTTCTGAATTGAGAGCTCGCTGTAGGCATCAGAACACTTCACCTGAAATTCTTCAGCATTTATCTCCTAACAACAAAGATATCCATTCAACAGTCATACTTATCCGGAAATTTAACACTTGTATGTTTGTAGCATCTAATACACAATCCAGGTTAAATGTCCCCATTTGTCCCAGGCCTTTATAACTTTCTTAAAAACCATCATATTAAGTTGTCAGAAAAGTCACGATGTATTTTTTCTGTTTTTCATTGCAAAAATGTGTCATGACTTTTCCGACAACCCCAATACATTGCATTTAGTTATCATATCTCCTTACTCTTCTTTAATCTGAAATAGTCCCCCAGTGTTTATTTTTTCCTTGTTTTGTCTTTCATGATATTGAAAATTCTCCCTCAAACGCTCTTACAGAGTCAAGACGTTCCAATTAAGATCCCAACAAGTCTGTTTGTGGAACCAGACAAGCAGATACTAACATGCTGATCGGAATGGAAAGAACCAAGGATGACCAATGACCAAGACACTGGAAGAGGAGCAGCGAGATGGGTGGGACTGCTCTGTCAGATTTCATGACTTATTACAAGCAGTGAGGCTCACGTCAGTGTGAGACCTTGCAGACAGACAAATGGCTCAGTGGCACAGAAGAGGGCATCTAGAAGCAGATCAGGGCATTTACTCTGCACATGATTTATGACTCGGTGGCTCAGACAGTTGGGGAAGGAGTGTCTTCTTAATAAATGATGCCAGAACAACTGACTATCCACAGGGAAAATGAAGCTGGGTCCTACCTCACACCATACGGAGAAGTTGGTACCAGACATATTACCAATCTAAATGTTAGATGCAAAATTATAAGCATTTTACAAGATAAAACAGAAAAATATCTTAACAACCACAGAGAAATATGTTTAAGATACATATTCAAAATAGCGACTATAAAGGAAAAGATTGATAAACTGACTACATTAAAATCTGGAATTCCTATTTATCCAAAGATATTATAAATGCAGTGAAAACACACAAGCAACAGAGTTTGAGGAGGTATTCACAATATATATAAATAACAAAAGACTCATACCCATAATATTTAAAGAACTCCTGTAAATCAATAAGGATAAGCCAGATCACCTAATAGAAAAATGGGCAAAAGAATTGAACACATGTATCACAAAATCCAAATGGACAATAAATAAAGAAAAAGATGTTCAAATTCTTTAATAATAAAGGAAATACAAATTAAACCCCAATGAGATAACACTGCACACCAAGACACTGGTGTAAATTAAAAAGGCTGCCAATACCAGATGTTGGAGAGATGTGGAACCACAGGAATCTCCACAAAGTGCTGGCAGGAGTAAAAACCGGAACAAGAGACTGGATTTATCTACATGTTTCACTACACGACACGACTTAGCAAGTCACTCCTAGGACAGAATGCTCTGTCCTGGCCTAGGGAAGCTGAGGCATTTGCACCATTATACAGTGTAAGAATGTTCTCAGCAGCACTGTACACAATAGTGTAAAACTGGAAATAATCAAAATGCCCATCGGGTAATATGATGGCTAACTGTGGTCTAACCTCACAATAGGTGTTAGGGGCTGAACTATCCCCCACCCTAAAGTCCTGTGTTGAAGTCCTAACCTCAGAATGTGACTTACGGAGACAGGGCCTTTACACAGCTAATGAAGGAAAAATGAGGTCACTAGGGTGGGCCCTACTCCAATAGAACTGGTGTCCTCATAAGAGAAGATTAGGACAGACACACACAGGGGGGACCACATGAAGACACTGGAAGAAAATGGCCATTTACAAGCCAAGGAAAGAGGCCCAGACTGAAAACAACCCTGCTGACACCCTGATCTTGGACTTCCAGCCTCCAAAACTGTGAGAAAATGAGTATCTGTTGTTTAAGCCCCCCAGTCTGTGGTACTTAGCTATGGCAGCCCTAGCAAATTAATACAATAAAATGCCACACAGCAAAAAAATTACCTGTATCAAAATGTCACAACATGGATGAATCTTAAACGTATACTGAGCAGAAGAAGTACAAATAAACACAATTAGTGTGGTTTCATTTATGGAAAGTTTAAGAGGAGGTAAAACTGTTTGGGGATACATTATTAGGTGATAAAATTATAAGAAAAACAATAAATTATTTCCATAAAAGGAGTTAACAGTGATTACCACCAGGGGGCAGGAAGGGAGCTGTGCTAGGAAAGGAACACACCGGGGAGCTTCTGAGGTCAGACAACGCTCCATTTCTCATTGTAGGAGGCGGTTATGTGGCTGTTTTCTTCACTAATTATTGGATAAACTGGGTCCATGTTTCCGTGTCTCAGTAATATCTCTCTCACACACACACACACACACACACACACACACACACACACACACACACACAAACTCACTCACACTGAGACAAAGGAGCCACTGTGGAAAAGGAAGCAAGCAGGCATTATCTGGGACTGCCCCCCAAAAAGGGGGGTTGTGACTAGAAAACCTTTCCCTCCAGAACCCCTTAATCTTAGGAGCTCCCTATCCTGGGTCAGCCCTCGCCAAAAGGCCCACCTTTCAGCCCACAGGGGTACACCACAGGGAGTGTACGGACGGAGGAGTCCTCCACTCAGGTGGTCAGCAAGAGGGCTGTGGGAAGAAAGAGGGGGAGGACACGCGCAGGTCCACTGCTACAGAAGGTGGCCATGACCCTGACACCCCAGGAGAGCCCTGAATTTCACATAAGAGCCCCGTGTCCCAGTGCCCCACACACAGCACATGGGCGTTACAGACCGAGTATCACTTGGCTCGTTTGGTCCCAATGGGATGGGATTTGTAAAGCAAATGCGTTACTGCCGCCGGCCCTGAGGACTTAGACACCAAGTTTAAGATCCCATGTTCTCCCTCGGAGAGGAAGTTCCACACGGCCAATGTGAATGAACTTGGTAGCATGGCCTGTTCCTACGTGAGGGCCTGACAGTACTGAAGCTTAGCAGAGGGCATCTTCCTTTCCCCAGGAACTATGATTTGGGGAAAATCAACTTCTAACACTGGTTTATCAGTGATTTGTTAGAAGACTCTAAGTAGGATTTATTAGCTCTATAAAACTGAATAAATGACATGTAATAACTTTATGAAAGGATTTAACGAGGGGTTAATGTATTAATAACAGTATACAGTACTGCCCATACTCCGCAGCCAAGTCACACACATTCTGAATATAAATACTGCTAAAAGGATCAAAACTTCTTCTCGTGATAGCCATTCTCCTGGAGCACACGAGGCCTCCAGTGCAGTGAGTAACAATAGGCACTCACACCCCTGTCCTGCTGCCCTGGGCAGGACACATAACCTCTCAGCCTCCTAAGTAAAATGAAAATAAGCATGGAAGACTGTTTTAAGGGTTCAACGAGGTAACACATGTAAGGCCCGGCCCAATCAGCACTCAGAGAACATTTGTCAGTCAGTCAACAAACAGGATTAGAGGGACACACGGGAAACCCAGGTCCCTTCCACGAAGGAACATCTGGGAGCCAGAAAACAGACCAAACACGCAGGGACGTGGAGTCCACCCAGCGAGACAGGCCAGGGCAAAGGCATCACAGAATCAACTGCTTTGATGTCGACTTTGAAAAATCAATAAACCGTAAATGGAAGAGAAAGAACAATCTGGGAAATGGGGGCAACATCAACAATTACGTGGCGGGAGGAGGAAGCACAGTGTATAGCAGAGTGGAAAAAAGGTAAGGAGGAAAGCAGAGCCGAGTACTGCAAGCAGCATGACCCACCGGGAGAGGAGGTGTGAACTGGCGGTAAGAAATTAAAATGCCCTGACCCTGGTGTGGCAGGAAATGAGTCACTCCCAGTCTAGCAGACACTACGACACCTTGGTGGTCTAGGGGTTAGTCCACAAGCAAAACAGAATGAAATGAAGGGGCCAGAGCTCATTAGCTGACCGGAGGCTGCAGCCAGGTAGGTGCACACAACAGGAAGAGAATTAGAGTAACGCCGGGCTCCTGTCCTGCCGCCTGACTCCTGCCTTTTGTTGACTGTGGCAGATTGTATTCGCCATGATGGCTGCATGACTCTTCTATCCCACCCGTGCTGCTACACTGTGGCCTTGCCCACCCCCCCCAACCTAAGGCGTCCGATTCGCCTCCTCTTGAAAGCGGCTGGGCTTGTAACTGCTTCAACCCAGAGCACAGCAGAAGTGACACAACATGACCTCCAAGGCTAGGTCACAAAAAGCAATGTACCCTCCACCTGTTCCAAGGGAACAATACACCTGGAGCCGCGAGCTACCATGTCTGAAACCTGACATGGAACGGCCACAGCTAACACGGAGGTACCCCAGCTCGGGCCCCAGGCTTCCACCATCAGGCATGTGAGTGAAGACGCTGCAGATGGCCCCAGGCTGCAGATGTGGAGTCACCCTCAGCCATTGAATCTTCCCATAGTGACCCAGACATCAGGAAGCAGATGCAAGCCACCCCTGCAATGCCCATCTGAGTCCCTGACCCACAGGATCCATAAGCAAAATCAGATTGCATCGAGTATTTGTTAAACAGCAAGAGTAACTGATACACTAACGTTTCTTGCCATCAGTTCTGCCTGTCAATCTTAAAGCAATCTGCATATTTACGTAAGTTAAGTAACTTACAATATGCCTTTTTTGGATGGTTATTCTTGTTTTATTTATTCTCATTCTTATACTTCATGCCTTTTCCAACTATAAATTTCTTTTCATGGTTAATTTTTGTTCATAAAATGTCCCTCGATTTTTTTACTATTATATAATCTACTTTTCCTTCCGTTAATTTTACCTTAGATTTCCAAATTATTCTTATAGGTCTCTCGTCTTTCCAAATTTTCTTTGCCAGTCTGTCTCTTCCAGACCCTTCTATCCTATCAGATGCTCTAGTCGCAATGGCTCTCTACTCATTTTTCAACCAACTATGCCTTTTTTTCTGTCTTTCTCGATGGAAATTCAGTGAAAATGCAACTTGCTCCATGAAGTCTCCCCTAAGCACATAAGTCAGAATTTATTATTCCTCATTCCCCACCCTAAAAGTATGATAGAGAAAACTCTAGAATCATGTTACACTGTTTTCACTGCAGTTAGGTTAAGTGTATGCCCACCGTCCAAACACTCAGTGAGTTCACTAAGGACAAGGGTTATACATTATCTGAGTGTTCCCACAGTAGCTAATACAGGAAAGCCTTGGATTGCGAGTAACTTGGTTTGCGAGTGTTCTGCAATTACGAGCAAACATTTCTAATACATTTTAATGCGATAAATGAGCGATGTCTTGCAATACAAGTGGTTTGTTTCCGCAACAAATTATACCTTGTAAACCAAGGTATTACTATAAATGTCTTTCAGATAGCAAAAAGCTATATAAACACCTGTTGAGTTCATTAATACAGATGAAATAAAAAGCTAGAAAGTGGAGTTTGGAGCCCCTCAGGAGCAAGCAGTTTCTCAGTTCCTACGGTAATGAGGTACACACCTTCAGACGAGTCATGAGCAGGGAGAAGCACCCAGAAGTGGTCACCTGTAATGGGCATAACCTCCTCACTTCAGGGAAAACAGGTTTAGAAGAAAGCCCTTTAGTAGGCCAAACCTATTTTCTCTCTAATATTTCAAAGAAAGCTAAATCCCTACCTCTGCACCATAAAGTATGTCTTGCCTCAACACCTAAGCTTTCCTCAGCATTTTATAAAACTGCTATCATCTACTATTTTTCCAATTACATTTTTTTCTCCCTTGTATAGTGAAGGCCAAAGTACAAAAGTTTAAATTATGTCATTCCAAGTAGTAAAACTTTTATTTTCCATCAGTATTAATGCTATTTATAATCACTGTATATGGTAGAAAAATTAAAACTCACTTCTTATACATATGTCTAGATATCATATACATATTTTGTTTAGAAAGCAAGGGAGAAAAAAGGGGGGAAAGAGAAAGGGAAGAAACTTATTAAATCAGAAGTAATAACAAACCACTCAAATTTCAAACCTTCACATGACTAACAGAGTGAGTGAGACAGGCACTAAAGGAGCAGCTTCTGGGAGATGTGACATTCTGGGACAGTTTACAGGTTCTAAATCAAATCATTTTCATTACTGCTGTAAATACACTTATTATTTTGTAAGCTCAATCAGTAAATTAAGCACTGTTTTAAGAAAAGGAAAATTTTTCTTTATAAGTAATGAGATTATTAGAACTAATAGAATACATAGTAGCAGCCAGGAAAGACAATACAAGAATGGAATCTATGAGCTCGAATTCTACCAATTAATTATAGTATATGGCCTTGAAATCTAGTCACAAAAGTGAGTAAGGAGTATGTTATAAAAATTAAGTTTAAAAAATCATAGGTGAGGCTACTGTTCTTGGCCATCATGAAAAAAACTGGTATGGCAAACAACTATAAACAAAATACAGGAGGCAACTGTCTTCATGCATTAGCCAAAAAACAGGAAAGAATTTTAAACTGGCTTTTTCTTAAGTCCTGCCAATAATTTGAGTATCTGCCAGAACAAAATTCAATGCCCCTTAAAGGAAAACAACATCATCCAGACTCCTACAATTTAGAGCATACAATAAAAATTACTGGACATGTGGGAAAAAAACCCAGAAAAATGGACCCATAATCGAGGAAACTTAAAAGAAGCTAATAGAAGAAACAGGTGTTCTAGATGTTAGAGTTAGCTGACAAAAACTATAAAGCAGTATATTAATTACCTATTTCTGAATAGCAAACTATACTAAAATATTGTGGCTTAAAACAACAATTTACTATCCTCACAGGATAATAAATTTCTGTGCATCAGGAATTTGGGAGCAGCTTAGCTAGAAATAGAAAGTTCTAACATGAGGTCTGTGATAGTTAATTTCATGTGTCAACTTGGTGAGACCACAGTGCCTACATATTTGGTCAAACACTATTCTAGATGTTTCTGTGAAGGTGTTTTAGATAAGATTAATATTTAAATTGGTGGACTCTAAGTAAAGCAGATTACTCTCCATCATGTGGGTGGGCCTCATCCAATCAGTTGAAGGCTTCAACAAACAGAAGACAGGCCTCCTCCAAAAAAAGGGAATTCTGCCAGCAGAAGGCCTTTGGACATGAACTGCAGCATCAGTTCTTCCCTGGGCCTCCAGCCTGTAGGCCAACCCTGCAGATTTTAGACTTGCCAGTCTCCATAATCACATGAGGCAATTCATTAAAATATGTCTCTCTCTATATATATACACACATTCTATTGGTTCTGCTTCTCTGGAGAATCCTAACTAATACAGGGTCTCTCATGAGGTTGCAGTCAATACACGGGCCAGCACTACAGTCATCCAGAGGCAGCTAACTCACATGACAGGCAAGCTGGTGCTGGCTGCTGGTGAGAGTTCAGTTCCTTCCCATGTGGGCTTCTGCACAGGCTGTTTGTGCTCATGGCAGCTGACTTCCCCCAAAGCAAATGATGTGAGAGAGGGAGAGCCAGGCAGAACCTATCCTTTTTATGATCTAGCCTTGGAAGTAATATCGCAGCACTTCTGCCATATTCTATTCCTTAGAAGCAAATCACTAAGTCCAAACCATTTTCAAGGGGAGGGAAATTAAGCTCCACCTTTGGAAGGGAAAAATCTCAAAAAATTAAAGGAAAAAATAGACAAAATGAATGAACACGAGGAATCTCAACAAAGCAATAGAAACATATTTTTTTTAAATAACCAAAAGGGAATGCTAGATTTGCAAAATATATCTAAAATGAAAAATTCACTCAATAGGATTAAAAACAGATTGGTGATGTCAGAAGAAAGTATCGGTGAACATGAAGATAAATTAATAGAAATTATCCAACTTGAAGAACAGAAAGAAAAAATATTGATAAAGATAGAGTCCCAGTGACCTGTGAAACAATATTAAAAAGTCCAACATACATGGAAGATATATAAAAGGGAAACGCACAGAGATACATCACAGTCAAAACGCTGAAAAAACAAAGATAAATAGAATATCTTAAAACCACCACAGAGGACAATCACTCAAGAAAATGCCAACCTGTTTTCTATAGTTAAACATATACTACTACATAACCCAGTTATTTTACTCATAGGCATCTGTCCCCAAAAAAATAAACATATTTCCACACAAAGAACTGAACATGAATGTTATAGCCATTTTATTTATAACAGTCCCAAACTAGAAACAATCCAAATATCCATCAAAAAAAGAATACATAAATAATCTGTGGTACAGCCATATAATGGAATACTACTCACAAATAAAAACATAATAACATTGATGAATCTCAGAATAGTTATGCTGAGTGAAAGAAGCCAGTCACAAAATAATATATACTGGATCCTATTTATATTAAAATTCAACATAATTTATAGTGACAAAAATCAGATTAGTGGCTACCTGAAGCGGGAGGTGTTAGGGAGAGAGAAGAAAAGACTGCAAAGGGGCACAATAAATCCTTTCGGGATAAAAGACATGTTCTGCATCTAGACTGTGGTGTGGCTGCATATAACTGTCACACTCATCAGATTCTAAATGGATCAAGGTAATTACATATAAACTATTCCTTAATAAAGTTGATTTTAAAAAACAATAGCCAGAGAGAAAAAAAGATACATTATATACAATATACATTACACAGAATAATATGAATGACAGCTGACCTCACATCAAAAAACAATGGAGGGGGCTGGCCAAATGACACATTGGTTAAGAGCTGGCTTGGGACGCCAGCTCTGAGCAGCAGGACCCCAGTTGGGATCCCACATTAGGGCCAGTGACACTGCACTCTCTACAGCTAAGATGGTGAACAACACCTCGACCTGGAGCTGGGCTGACATGAGTCGCTGGCGATGGCATAGGCTGCAGCCCCTGCTGCAGTGAGTGGCCAGCAGCCGGCGGTGAGCTGCCAAGAGCCGCCATGAGCAGCTGTCTAGTGGCCAGTGACCGATCTGCCTCACCTGGGGAGGGCGCAATGATAATACCAATATGGGCCAGTGAAGCGACGTCCTCCACAACTTGTTCTCCTTCCCCGATTCCCCAGTGCTGCTCCCCTCCTCCAATACCCCAGTAAAATCCTTAAAAACGAAAAGGTTGAACGTTTAAAAAAAAAAAAACAATGGAGGCAAGAAGACAATAGAATAATATCTTTACAAGTATTAAAAAAAAAACACAAACCAAAAAACCCTAGTCCAACCCAAAATTATTTATCAATCAAAAATATCCTTCAAATGAAATCGTACCATTTGCAACAATATGGATGGACCTAGAGACTATTAAGTGAAATAAGTCAGTAGGAGAAAGGCAAATACCATATGATTTCACTTATATGTGGAATCTAAAAAACTAAATGAACGAGCAAAGTAAACAGAAATATAGTAAAGTAAACAGAAAAAAGTCTCAGTGCTATAGAGGAACAACTGATGGATGCTAGTTGGGAGGGGGTGGGGATGAGGGAGAAGGGGAAGGGATTAGACAGCATAAATACTACAATATTGCCACAGGGATATGAAAGACAGTTTGAGGAATATAATTAATAATGTTGTAATATTTTGTAGGGTGTCAGATGGTCACATGTCTTGCTAGGGAGACCACATCATAGGTGGGGTAGAGGCTTGATCACTGCACTGTACACCTGAAGCTGATGTTGTATAATATTGTATGTCAACTATAATTTTATATATATATATACACACACATA
>NW_017731817.1:609578-620251 GCF_001890085.2 Hipposideros armiger | reverse complement strand
AGCCAGCAGCCAGCGTGAGCGGCCAGCAGCCGCAGTGAGCGGCCGTCCAGAAGCTGGTGACTGATCTGCCTCATCTGGGAAGAGTGCAATGATGGTGCCAACTTGGGCCAGTGAAACAACGTCCTCCACAACTAGACTGGAAAACAAAACGACAGCAACTTGTCTGTTCCCCTTCCCCAATTCCCCAGCGCTGTTCCCAACTCCCAATTCCCCAATAAAAATATTTAAAAAAAAAACACAGAGGTAAACTAGATAAATAAATAACAAGACTCAATTATATGTTGTCTACAAGAACTGCCCTGCAAATATAAAGGCAGGATGAAAATTAAAGGAAGGAAGCAGCGATATCATATGCAAACAGCAACCAGAGATGGTAAGGCTTTATTAATATCAAAGTAAACATGAAGTCAAAGCGTATATATAACCAGAGATAAAGGGAAACATTTCATAATGGCAGAAAAGGCAAGAAGATATAACAATGGTAACTACTTATGTACTTAAAAACAGCTTAAAAGTGCATGAAGCAAAAACTGACAGAATTAAAAAAACAAATTCACAATCATACTTAAAGAGTTTAACAACCTATTCTCAGTAACTGATAGAAAAATCAGAGTAAGAAAATCAGTAAGGATCTAGAAGATTTGAACATTATCACGCCAACTTGTCTGACATTTACAGAATATTATAATCAATGAATACGGAAACATTCACCAAGATAGATTATATGCTGAATCAAAATCAATCTCACTAAAATTTAGAACTTACATCTTATAGAGCAGTTCCTGATTATAATGGAATTAAATTAGAAATCAACAAGATATCTAGAAAAATCCACATTTGGATACTAACTAAACCACACACTTCTAAATAACTCAAAGAGTCAAAGAAGAAAGAAAAATGAAAATTAGAAAGTATTTCTTATTGAATAGTAAAGAAAATATGGTATAGAAAATGTGTGGGATGAAGCCAAAGCTTAAAGAGATATTTATAGCTTTAAATGTTTATATTTTTAAAAGAAGAAAAGGTTTAAAATCACTCACAAAAAGAAGAGAAAATTACACTCAAAATATTAAGGAGAAATAATTAGAGTCAGAGAAAAAATTCAATAAAATAGGAAACAGAAAATTAACAAAGTAAAAAGCTGGTTCTTTGAAAAGAATAATATTGATAAATCTCTAGCAAGAATGATTAAGAACAATAGAGACAAAACACAAATTACCAATTTCAGGAATGAAAACTGAGCCAACACTATAGATCCTACAGACAATAAAAGGAAAATGAGGTGTGTGGATTTGTAGTATGCCAACTTGAGCAGAGCTGGAATTTCTTCCCAGAATTCCCTTCATTGCATAGCTCTGGATTAGTGTGGAACACATAAGTCATTAGGGGTTAAGATCTGAAAGGCAGAAATAAATCAACTCAGAAAGATGGTTCAGGGCATGAGGTGCATTTGCAGCTCATGCATATTGTCACTTATCTGCTGGCTCTCATTGTTAGTGTCAGAAGTACCTGGGCCTCCCACTCTTTCCAGCTCCTGTCAGATTTCCTCCTCCAGCTTTTTTGATTCCTAAGACAGGTGTATATTTAATAATGTTACAAACAGTGCCAGATTCTTCTACAGGACATCCCAATCATCAAAGTTGGAAGTCTGAGAGGCAATAAGAGCCCAACCTGGATTCCAGTCTATCCTCATGGGTTCCAGCTTATCCCCACATGTTATATTTGTCCTTGTTTCCATCACTTCATCTTCTCTTCCTGACTGCCTTCCCTACTGACTTCAAACAACATCTTCACATAAACCATTAAGTCGACTTTCACATTTGTACTAGGTCATGTCCGATAAATTAGATAAATTAGAGGAAACGAACCAATTCTTTGAAAGACACAAGCTACCAAAGCTTACTCAAGAAAAAATAGATAACCTGACAAAACAGCCTTGTATCAATTTTTTTTTAAATCAATGGAACAGAACAGAGAATTCAGAAATAGACCCACATCTGTATAGCAAAATAAATTTCAATTAAAGTGCCAAAGTAATTCAGTGGGAAAAAAAAATTCCTCTTAACAAGTGGTGCTAGAACAATTCGATAGGCATAGGAAAAAAAATGAAACTCAATCCCTAACTGATACATACACACAAAATGAATTCAACATGGATCACAGATCGAACTATAATTTCTAAAAGAAAATATAGGAGAAAACTTTTGCCTCATTGGGGTAGGCAAAGACATCTTAAAACACAAAAAGCACTATCCATAGCAGAAATATCTGACAAGACAAGAGGACTTTATCAAAATCAAAACATCTGCTTATTGAAAGATACCATAAAGAAAACTGAAAGGGAAACCACAAACTGGAAGAAAATATTCACAATGCATGTATTTGATAAGAACTACATAACATTAATAAAACAAAAAATAAACTAATTAAAACTGAGCAGAAGACTTGAAAAGACATTGTACAAAAGATATGCCAAAGACCAACAGGCACATGAAAAAGTGCACCAGGGCTGGCTGAGTGGTGCATTGGTTAAGAGCTGGCTTGGGACGCCAGAGGGCCCCGGTTCAGATCCCACAGATGAGGGCCAGTGACACTGCCCTCTACAGCTAAGATGCTGAACAACAGCTCAACCTGGAGCTGGGCTGCTGTGAGTCACCGGCAATGGCATAGGCTGCAGCCCCTGCTGCACTGGGTTGCCATGGGCTACCGTGTGTAGCCAGCAGCCAGCGTGAGTGGCCAGCAGCTGCAGTGAGCGGCTGTCCAGAAGCCGGCAACTGATCTGCCTCGCCTGGGAAGAGCGCAATGGTGGTGGCCAACTTGGGCCAGTGAAGCGACGTCCTCAGTGAAGCAACTAGACTGAAGAACAAAATGACAGCAACTTGTCTGTTCCCCTTCCCCCAATTCCCCAGCGCTGTTCCCATCCCCCAATTCCCCAATAAAAATCTTTAAAAAAAAAAAAGTGCACCACATCATTAGTCACCAGAGAAATGCAAATTAAAACCATAATAAGATAACAATTCAAACTTACTAGAATGGCTAAAATAAAATACTGACAATACCAAATGTTGATATGGATACGCACGTATTGGGATTTTCCTTCACTCATGGTGGAAGTATAAAATGGTACAACCACTTAAGCAGTTTGGGTATTATAAACATACCTACCCTATGATCCACCTATTATTTCTTATCTATGTTACCCAAAAGAACTGAAAATATTCATACATAAGATTTGTAAAAGAATATTTGTACCTTCATTCATAATAGTAAAAACTTAGAAATAATTCAAATGTACATCCAAAAGAGAATAAACAAATTATAGTATGAGCACACCACGAATAAACTACTGATACATATAACTAACTACACAGATGAATCTCAAAAACATTACGTTGAGTGAAAGTAGCCAGACACGTAAGTACATATGTCATGATTCCATTTATATGATGTTTAACAATAGGTAAAACAAATCTATGGTAATAAAAATCAGGAAAGTAAAGGAGGTTTGAATTAATTGGTTAAGAGGCAGAAACTTTCTGGGGTGACAGAGATGTCCTACATCTCTAGTAGAGTACTGATGAAACAGAAGTATTCATCTGTCAAAACTCATCAGATTACACACTGAAGACTTGTACATTTCACTCCATGTAAATTTGATCTCAATATAAAAAGAAAAAATTCACTTATGAAAATTTCAACATTCATCAATAGGATAAAATTTTATTTTTCAAAGCAGCATATTTTTAAAAATATCTCAAGAGAGCTTTATTTTTAATCACTTAAGGTTTAATGAAGACTCTTCAAAAGTAAAAGCTTTGATGTCCTACCAGATTTAGAAACATGAATATTGCTCTCAATGTAAGAACTGCTCTGAAATGTAAGGAACCTCAACAGAGTGCTGTGGCCTGTATTCCATCTACAAGTAGGTTTTACAGTGCTATAAACTTTTTTAAGCAGAATGCCAATGGAATAAAGACTTAGAGAAATTTTTTAAAAAGGTAACAGGAAGCAAAAGAAAGATGGAAATATAGTAAAAGCAACACATCATACCTGTTGGGAGAGGTATATAAATCCTCTTTTCTAATCTCCTTCGCAAGGCTTCATCAATGTCCCACGGGAAATTAGTAGCAGCCAATACCATAACCATTTTGGAAGGGTCGTCATTCTCTAAAGCTCCTCCAACTCCTACACACAGTAAGGGGAAAAAAGAACGTTTTTCTTAAAGTTCTTTATTCTTTTGTTCAACTAGCATTTCTCAGATCAGTCACTGGCTTGGTGGCAGGCTCAGTGATGTGAATAATTCAGTCCTTCTGACCTCTGTATGGTGGCAGAACCAGACACATCAACAGATAACTATAAACAAGAAGGTAGAAGAATTCACATAATCTACTGCAGGATTCCAATCCAGTAAGAAAAACCATATTTTTCTGTAAAAAAAAAAAATGAATGAATATATATTTCCTTTGAAAAGACATGAGAGATGATGATGCTGTTTTAGTCCTCTCTAATATTTTTAAATCATGAAGTTCTCCCCCAAAATTTTTATTTTAGTTGTTAGTCTAATTTATTTGATTTTCTCAAGAAGAGAGAACAGAAGAGGGTTCACATTTACTTAATATACTAGCATGCAATCATAATTTTGAAAGGCAGTTATGCTGTAATAGTTTTGTCCTTCAAACTTCTAAGTGACTCATGAAAAATAAACAAGAAATTTAAGAATGAACCTAATAACCAGTCACTACTGAAAATACCATTTCTTTTTGTATCAAACCAAGTATATATATACCTAGAGTCTACTTTTTCAGAACTAAAATTCTAGAATAAAAAAACTTCAGGTTGTACAATGGAAACGCTGGAAAATATGCAGTGAAAAAATATCAAACACTCACAAACTAACAAGAGTTTCTAGCCTGGCATAACAAAGTAGTGAATTTAAAAGCAACCTAGTTCATTATGGTATTTTCTTAATAAATTATTACTAAACTACTATTTGAATCATTATCACAAAGGATCAAGCTGTCCAACTAACAATCACCAACAGTCACAAATACCCCTAAATGAAATTCAGCTGACTAAATTTGTATTTTGTGATATTTTTAAAACATGTAATGTGCTTTCCTCTATATCCATCCCCCAAAACATAGCATAGTCACTCCTTTCTCTCATACTTCAGCAGAACTTAAAAATGACCAAACCTTTGAGGTAAGGGACTGTAGTACTTTATTTTATGGACCTTACAGTACCTGGCACTGTATAAACACCCATTATAAGTATTCAGTAAGTACCCATGGTTGATGGATAACTATAGCTGTTTTAAAATGACACACTCTTGATATCTAACATGTTATGCAGTTTGCTCAAATGGCCTCCTGTTTACAACGACCAGAGTAATGTGTGTCTAAGAAGCAGCTCTGTGCCCATCACTATCTTCCTTCAATGGCTCTCCAATGCCTTTTCTTCTTTGTCTGAATAACTTCTACTGACGCTTCAAAGCCCAAGTCACCTATTCCCTTCGACTCCCTCAGTCTGGGTGGTCCCTCTCCTGCTGTGTTTTCACTACACCTAGAGTTTAGTTCTGCCACAGAAATGATAACATGTTGTTATTGTCTGTAAACTTGCCTGCTTCCCACGTAGATCAGTGGTTCTCAAACTTTCTGGTCTCAGGATCCTTATATACGCTTAAAAATTATTGTGCTCCAAAGAGATTTTGTGTGTGTGGAGTATCAATACTTGTCATCAAAAATTAAAACTGAGAATTTTTTAAAATATTAATTCATTTTAAAATGACAATAATAAGCCCATTATTTGTTAACATAAATAACATGTTTTTATGAAAAATACTATGATTTTCCAAACCCCACCCCCCAAAAAACTCAGTAAGAAGAGTGGCATTTTTTTTTTTTTTTACATTTTTGGAAAATCTCTTTAATGTCTGACTCAATGGAGAACAGCTGGATAGCTGCTTCTGCTTTCCATCTATTATATCCCACATGTCTTGTAGCACCTGAAAAACTCTTGTAAGAGAATGAGAGTGAAAAGTTAACTAATGCCTTGATATTATTATGAAAATAGTTTAGCCCTTGCAGACCTTTCAAACGAGTTTTAAAGACCCCCGGGACCCTGGACCACATCCCTAGAACCTTTGCTCTAAATAGTAAATTCCTTAAAGGCCATGACATTCCTTTCTTTGTAACTGGAGAGCCTTAAATGGTGTATGACTCCTAACAGGTACACAAGAAAGGCTTTTTGGGTGCATGAACAAATGATTACAGGAAAATTCAGGCTACCTTCTAGTCCATCCACTGAGAATTTCCCAAGTATGAATCCACACAAAACTCAAAAAGGAAATATAACGGTTTTGAGGCAGTAATTAAATATCAATTACCATCCATCTGGATGAGTAGCTCAGACTTGACTCTGCGGCTTGCCTCGTGCTCATCAGAGGTTCCCCTTCGACTGCAGATAGAATCGATCTCATCAATGAAGATTGTGGTGGGGGCGTAAAATCTAGCCTTTGTGAAAATATTTTAAAGGAGTTATTCCGTGATCTTATAAAATAATCTACATTTTAAAAATATCATTTCTTCCTTCTAAAGTCATGGTAAAGAAGAGCAGAAGCTTCTCCGTGCTTTAACGCCACCCTCTGGTTACTGACAGAGGTTAAATCCATCATTCATATCAAAAAAGGAAATTTCTAAAAATAAAAGGCAAGTTGGCAAACTTGGGTGACATACATGGGGATTCACAGTACTATTTGTTCTACTTTTGTGTTAGAAAATTTCTGTAATACAAAACTTTTTTAAAAAAATAAATCATTCTTAAGTAACTATTTCAAGTCCTTTATGAAAAGGAACAAACTTTAATGATAGATCAATTTTTAACTGATTTTTAAAATACATATTAAAATAGACTTCTGCTCCACCAGCTCATTAGAGACACAGAAATACCAGTCGCACCACACACACTTCCAAAGTCTCTTCTACCCTCACTGGGCAGGAGGCCAGAGGGCCTTCTCTTGCCTCCAAGAGGAAGATACATTGAAGACACGTTGATGACTCCACAAAACCCACCACTCCATAACTTATCAGTGGTCAGAACTATTAAAAACTACACCGACGCCTGCCGTAGGTGAATGGATGTAGATGACAAGAGTATCATTTGCCTACACCAACAGTACTTTCCATTTGAATACATCGTTACTCACCATTTCAAACAACAGACGGACTAGCTTCTCAGACTCGCCTCTGTACTTAGACGTCAGGGTAGAAGAGGACACATTGAAAAACGTTGTGCCACACTCTGTGGCAACGGCTTTAGCTAGCATGGTCTTCCCGGTGCCTGGGGGTCCGACCATTAGCACACCCTGGAATTTCAAAAGATGCACTGAATGATTTGTCAGATTAAAATGCTTCCTTATAATTTCATCAACTATTAATGCATAAGAAAAATTTCCCATCAAAAGATAAACTTAATTTTTACAGGAAAATCCAGGTGAATTTGGCACAAGTATCATTTTATAGACAGGAAAAAATTAAGAGTAATTTTACGAAATGTCACACGTCAGAGGTGCTCAGAGATGGGCTAGCAAAGGGCCCATACCACGAGCTTTCTGATAGATTTAGAAAGAACCTACGCAATTTTCATAAACCTGGCAGAAGGTAAATATGCATATTCTTGAGCAGGGCTTAAGAGTGACTGCTCTGTATCAACAAAATGAAATTAAGACAACAAACCTGTCTTCCAAAACACACTTATACCACAAAGCTTTCAATCAAATATAAAGAGCCATCTGTTAGCCAATAAGGTAGCAGGAATCTGGTGGTGATTCAAACATAATCAAAGTAGCTAGCATTTTATCAGCTAGACAGTCATTAGTTTACATAAAACAATGTTACTGATGAAAAAGCCAATAAAGATAATATAGACTAAAAACTAAATTTTGATTGCTTCTCATCTTTGAAAATAAACAGAAAAGTATTCTATAAAACTAGATCAATGAGGAGTCAAGATTATTTGAAAATACCAATGCTCTTGTCTTGAAGACTAGTGGATTCTTAAATACTTCACTAGCCACTTCTAATGGAGGCTTGGGTATATAGTTAACACCACATTTGCATAATAGTTGGTGATTTTAAGAGGAATTCTGACCCATTTAATGTAGTTTAATAAGGTGGAGGTTTAAACTTGGGAAGCTATATGCATGTCAAAGTTTCATAAATTCAGAAACTGTCCAAACCCTTTTCTAGCTATAGAATGCTGACACTCAAAACAAACCACCGGGGATCACTGGGATTTGAAACACTAGTTTTATAAAAAAAAACAAAAAAACCTTTTTGCTTTGCAAGGAGCCTTTAACTGTGCGTGAGACTGGTATTTTGAAAACTGTAAACAACTCAAAGTACAGGCTACACCTACAGCAAAGCTCATCCTTGCCTTTCTAATGTCCCCTCCCTTTCAGTGCCCTCAGTTCCTGTAACGTCATTCACGTGGCCACCTCCAGTAGGAGTTAATTTCCAACACGAGCATCTGTGCAGACCCAGCTTGTACATTCAGTGCAGTATTTATAATTTCACCTCCTCATGACATCACTCCTTCAATTACCCTCTCTACTTCCTGTACCACCTTCTCTACTGGCGCTTTCCCCTTGTGATATAAACATACTTGCACCTGTCCCATTTTTAGAAAAATCCTTTGCTTGACCATACAATTCCTCTAGCTACTATCCAAGTCTCTGACATTCCCTTCTCAGGCAGTCTTCTTAAAGAAACGGTTTATGCTTATTATTGCCTCCCCCCGGAGCTACAATCTGGCTTCTGCCTCCCCTACTTCCCTAAAAATGCCTAACTTTCTAATCCAGTAGCCACTTTTCAATTCACGTCTTCTTTCTCTCTCTCTGCAGATCCCTGTTGTTCATTCCCTTCTTCCTGAGATCCCTCCTCCCTGGTTGGCTCTGTGACACTGCTCTTTCCTGATACTTCTCCATCGTGACTATCTTCAGTGTCTTCGTGTCTCCTCTTCCTCCGCCCTTTACACTCCTGGAGCAAGTCTAAGTCTGTGGTCCTTTTCCCTTTATAAAACTCCTTCAACAATTTCATCCGTACGCATATTATCAGCCACCACTGATACCTCACAATTTTAACTCAAACTCCACTCTAACCTCCAGACCTCTACTTCCAATGACCAGCTGAGTATTTACCTAAACATATTTTGTTTCTATCGAAACTTGCTCCTTTTCTCCATTTCCAGTATCGGTTCATTGTACCCTATGGAATAAATAATTTGGCTGGCCTTTCCCCCAGTTTCTGGGAAGTAGACTCTAAATCCTTGGAATTTCCCAAGTGACAGGAGTGTCTCTGTTGCCAAGCCCAGAAACTGTATGCTAATGAGGTGACTTGTGGTGGGCCCCTACATCATGTATGCTAATGAGATTACCCAGAAAAAAACAACCATGTGATTAGAGGATTGGGGCTTTGAGCCATGTGATATCAAATGGACCTCTGGGGACAGGAAGGAGGACTGGAGATTGTGAGGCACTGGCAAAGATTCTCATGAAACTCCAATAAAAACTAGACCCTGAAGCCTGGGTGAGCTTCCCGGTTGGCAATACTCTGTGTATTGTCATCATCCATGTGCTAGGAGGGCAAAGCCTCCTGACTCGACGGGGAGCAGACGCAGAAGCTTTACTTTCAGCATCCTCCCAGATCGCACCCTACGCATTTCCTCCTTTGGCTAGCTCTGAGTTGCCTCCTTTTGCTATAATAAAACTGCAATCTTAAGTATAATACTTTCCTAAGTTCTGTGAGTCATTCTAGAGAATTACTGAACCTGAGGGGGTAGAGAGAAGCCCCAAATTTATAGCCAGCTAGTCAGAAGTAAGGGTAACCTGGAGACCCCCAAGTTTGCAGCTGGCATATGAAGTGAGGGCAGTCTTGTGGAAAACCGCACTTTAACCTGGGAAGTTTGGCCCAATTTCGGGTAGTTAGTGTCAAAAGTAACTGCATACTCCTTCAATTCAAGCCTGGAATCCAGGAGTCATACAACTTTGTCCCTCCCCTTCGTACTCTCAGTCATAATGTGATCACTTATGCCTCTTCAACACCTCTCAGAAATCTACCCATTTGTCAGCAGCCAAATAACACGTTTCTGTTATGGTCCTCATCATTTGGCTAAATTATTCCACCAGCCTCCTGAGCAGATTCCTCGTCTATATACAGCTATGTCCACTACCAATCCAGCCTCATGATGCTGCCAAGGTGATCTTTCCACATTTGCAAGTCACTCTCCTGCTAAAAACTTAACAGGGCTTGTCACGACAAGTAGGTTACACCTACCACTCCAGCTATTTTAAACTCTTTTAAATACCTATTTTAAGACCTTATTCTCTCTCTTAAACATTGTTTTAGAAGTTATAGTAAAGAGGGAATGTATTTACCCAAAAGTAGGTAAATCTGTAATAGTCTATTAAGTTGTGAGATGCAACTGAAATGCCATGGGGCCGGTGGAGTGGCTCGTTGGTTAAGAGTTGGCTTGGGAGCACCAGCTCTGAGCAGCAGGACTGCCAGTTTGGATCCCACATGGGCCAGTGACGCTGTGCCCTCTACACCTAGGATGGTGAGCAGTGGCTCGACCTGGAGCTGGGCTGCCATGAGTTGCCGGTGACAGCATAGACTGCA
>NW_017731817.1:577825-608702 GCF_001890085.2 Hipposideros armiger | reverse complement strand
TGAAGAACAAAACGACAGCAACTTGTCTGTTCCCCTTCCCCCAATTCCCCAGCACTGTTCCCATTCCCCCAATTCCCCCAATAAAAATCTTTAAAAAAATAAAATAAAATAAAATAAAAAAAGAGAGAGAAACATACATTCTGATTATGTCTGACCATTACACCAAGTCTAGATGAAGTGATCAAAATAATTATTAAGAAATGTGCCAACTTTTAGAAAGGTGTTTATCTGATCACTTATTCTATAAGACTGTATACTAGTACAATTTAATTTGCTTGTTAGCATCTTATTTACAGAAACAGATATCTAGAAAATTCTTAACACTACTCTTTAGCTCAACACCTTGAGGGAAGTGACTTAACTGAAGACACCAGTTCCAACACTCTGAGCCCCCGGCCTGCCATGCAGGGACAGCATGACTCAACTACAAATTCAAATCCAGGAATGTGGGGTGCAAACAAACCTCCCCCAACCTCTACAAAGAGTGTTAATAAGCACAAGTCTTTCATTATTATGCAAGCAGCATTTTTATACCTGTATTAATAAATCCTCACCTTCCATGGCCTTCTAATCCCTTTGAAAAAGTCAGGCATCCACATTGGAAGAACAACAGCTTCCCTGAGCAACTTCTTAGCTTCTTCCAGATCTGCTATGTCATCCCTTTGTGAGAACAGCAAAGTTTCACATTTATTCAAGGACACCTGTGATTGATGGTCAATACTAATTCCTTTAATGTTTCTTACTTATGAAATTGTAATATTAAGGACATTACTCTAATTCTTACTGCATAAAATTTGGTCAGTGATCAGATAACACTGCAGTTATTAATTAGGACACGTTATTCCATTAACAACTACTGTCAGTTACGTCAACATCAAATTAACATGTAAAGTATTTTCATTGTATCTGAAAAAAACGACTGTCCTGTCACTTCAACACACTCACATTATGGAAGCAGTCACAAACCGGAGATTAGTGGATGACAAGAAAAGACTCACACCAACCCAACCTATAGCTCGTTTCTCCACTACTTTAATTCAAGAACTTCAAAGACACTAACCAATGAATGCTGGGATTCCTGGAGACGATGTCTCTCTCGAGGGCTTCCACCAAATCCTTGTCATATCCAGCACCATCAAATTTTGGAATTTCACCATCACTTGCACCATCTTGCATATTTTTCCTTCCCTGGGGACAAACATAAGAAAAAGAACTGGTCAATAACAACACAATTTTAATTAACATCATTAAGCTGTAAAAATATTTAATGTAATCACTTAAAAATTAATTTTTGATTATTTTAAGATCGTGTTTTCTGATTACCCAAATGCCATCCTCCCCTATTTAATTCATCAGAAACAGATGAATTGGCCAACTTGATTATACATATACTTCTTCAAATGTATTCTTGGGGGAGTGCTGCAGGTAAGACTAAAACGATCCTTACAAAATACCTCTGAATTTGTGGATGCAGGAGATTCCTACCACCATCAGAGAGTATTTAGAATATTGATGCAGAGGAAGAAAGAAAATTCATTTACTGAGGACCTACTACGTGGCAAGAAATCTCACATATGTTACCTCTGCTATGCTCACAACAGCCCTATGAGGCAGGTGTTATTATTCTCATTTCTACATATAAGGAGCTGGCGCTCCGAAAGGTTGAGTAACTTAATCAAGTTCACAGTAACATCGGAGCAGAGATTTTAACCCAGGTCTTCCTGACTCCCCAACCCCATGGCCCTCCCCACAACCTCAGACACCTAGTGCCTGGCTGAGTCAGCTTAAAGCTTCAGAGCTTGTCTGTACAGCCTATGACATCCTCCAAAGCTGGGAGTCTGGGCTGCAGCTTATAAAGCCTTTTCCCTGTCGCTGTAAGCACCCCTCTGGATTCAGTTTCTTCCTTGTAAGGTCCTGGGGCCATATCATAAAGACACTGTAATTACAATGATAAAAGGACCTTTTTAAATAGTATTATTAAGACCCGTAAAGCAATATACCTTCCCCAAATCTTTATCTAATAAGATGGTGGCTTAAAAAAATAATTATATGCTGTAGTTTCTGTGGGGCTTTGCCAAGGTTTACTCAGCTCTGGGGAACTTTAAATGAAATGTGCTCAGTTGTCAAAGAGAGTTCAACCACTGGGCTGCTTCAGTGTCTCCCCAGAACTCTGCCCCACAGCTACTGTCTACTACAAAATATAAAGGGGATACGGTAAAAAAAAGGAGTCCATTTCCTAAACTTAAACCTGGAGAAAGAGAACAGGATGAATCTCTCCTACCATACTTCATCGGAGATAAACCATAGGCTTTATCATAAATGCTGAGGGGGACTAAGTGGCCCCTTGGCAAATGTTCTAGCTCAGTACACCACCAGGTAAATGACCAAACAGTATTTTAGTGATGCGATCAAAAAATGAATAATTTACTGTTTCTGGATAGCATGACAATAGTATTAAACTAAGATTTCAGAAAGATTCTTATATTTCAGATGACAGACACCAATACTGACACCATTTAAAAAAGTGCATTTCCGGTATCCTTACATAACAAACACAACATCAACAAATTTAAAATAACCTCAGCCTAGAACCACACTTTATAATACAGATAGGCCAAGGCTACAGAGTCACATTCAAACAAATCATTGGGAACACTCTGTAATCATTTAAAAACTCTTCTAGGAATAAATCAACTAAAGAATGCAACAGAAACTAATATGTCTGGGACTTAAGCCTTGATATGGCACTGAAAATTGAGACTTACCAAAAAAATCAGTCATTAAAATGTAAGCAGACAGCCATTTTAATATGAATGGTCATGTGGTAGGAGGACCTGGTGAGCTTGCCAGGGGAAGGGAGAAGCTGACGCCTCCTGAAAGTGAGGGGCGCCCAGAGGATTTTAAGCAGCATGTGGGCATCTATGTCCAGCATGTTTTATTCAGCCTTAGGTTTTTGATCAGTGAATGAAAGACACTGTCTGTCCTCACCAACCATCTAGTCTAGTGGGGGGAAACAAGTAACAAGCAAACAGACCCATAACACACATAATTATAAATGTGAAGTGCCATGAAAGCATTGAGAGGTCAGTGTGGCTAAAAGACACTGAGAAGGGAGAGGATGGAGAGGTGGCCCACGAGGAAGGGCTTGGACTTTGTTCTAACTGCACACGGGAAGCTTGGAGAAGTTGTGGAATGGCAGGATCTGGTTTACATTTTGAAATGCCCCGTGGCCACTGTGTGGAAAGACGGGGTGGAGGGAAAGGAACAAGCAGAGAAAGAAAAGCCTGTGGCCATACTCAAGGCCAAGCCTCTCCACCCACAGAAGAGGACATGTGGGAATAAGCCAGTCAACTGACTGGCCCTACGACTCAAAATCCCTGAGTGGTACAGATGAGAATTGAAAACAGGTTAAGCACTCCAAAGAAGATTCAAATCAAAATGGTGAGGTTATTAAAAAACAAATTCAGGAAAACTAAAAATAAAATTTTCTTACATTGGGAAATCAACAAAATGGGTGACAGTTATCCTTCATAACAAACACTCAGATAAACTGGAATAGTGACATTGAATATAAGTAACTGCGTTGGCAGTTAACCAGCTAGATTAACCAGTACACCTAAAAGAAACTTTTCAGGCAATAAAGCTTACCTCACCAAAATACTATTATTACCTGTACAGTTTGTACTAATAATACTAGCTGCAATGTCACTGAAATGATCTTAGAATTCTTTGCTTAGATTTTAACTGACAATAAGGTCAACATTGACAAGAATTTGATATTTAGCATGAGGGCTGATACTTTTTTTCTCGTTAAAGGAAAATATTTTATCTTCTTTTTACTAATATCTAAATTACCCATATCAAGAAACATTTGTGAATGATCTTTCATTAGTATTGGCTAATCATTCTATCTGAGGAAAATGAGACTCAAGTTAGTGGCTTAACCAGTATTACAAAGCCAATCAATGGCCCAGCTTGGCCTAATGCGAGTAATGGTTTTGCACGTTACTGTGTGCCTTCTCCCGTTGGCAGATGCAGTGAAACATGGCCAGTTACTAGCTCTAGGCCTTGCATTTCAAGGAAAATACTGACGAGTGAATTATACCCAGAGAAGCATGACCAGATTAATAAAGGGTTCAAAAGCCATGTCACATGTGGGAGGACCAAGGACACTAGAGATGTTTAAGCTGAAAAAGAAAATGCTAATGGAGCAACACAACCAACCTCTATTTATTCTATTTTCTTCAGAGAACCAGGATCAATATAAAGCAACAGAAGAGGTATATCAACAAAAGAAAGAATTTTCTAACAAGTTCTGTCCAACAAAGGCGTTCTCTCTCTTGTTAGGCAGTGAGCGACCCAACCTCAGAATTACAGGCTAATCAGTAATGAGACTCACTGGCCCACAGCCGAAGGGATGTGTAAGCTGAATTATAGCTGACCTTTGGTTCGCCCACTTACTCATCTGTTTCCTGAATTCAATAGCCCAAAGGACCTGCAAAATTTCCTGGAAACCTCATCATTTCTTTTTTAAAATACTTGTCTGTATTCTGTATCATGTCTGTGTTAGCTCCCCACCTTCCTGTTACCCTACAGCCAACATTCGTGTACTGCTTACTCTGTACCAGGCACTATTCACAGCACTTGACATAACCGTCTTTAGGGTCCTTTGAGGTAAATACTCTCACTATTTCCATCTCATACCTGAGAAAACTGAGGCACAGAGAGGTGAAGTAAATTGTCCAAGGACACACAGAAAGGTCGCAGGCAGCCTGGCTCTGAAGCAGTGCCTCCAACCGCTCTGCACCCTGACATACTGTAAACACTTTCAGCTACTCCTACCCCAGCGTGAGAAGCATTCACACGGAAAGCCAGGCAGAATCACTAAATAGCGTCCCACTCCAAGACTTTATTATTTTACAAGAAAAGCAGGTTGATAAATGCAGAACAGAACAGTGCTTACTAATTTCAGGGTCATGCCCTGCATTGGCGTGTTCACACAAAATACATGTACGTTGACATAATGAATCCATAGCATTCCACATATTTATCAACGTAAGTATTCTTTCAACAATATTACAAATACTTACTATGTGCAGGCACTATTCTAGGTACTGGGGAATAGCTAGGAACCGAACAGACAGAAATCCCTGCCCTCGTGGGGTATACCTTCATGCTAGGGGACAAAACACATAAATAAGTAAAATAATTAGAGGCAGAATAGCAAGTAACTACTAGAGTCTACCTCAATAACATAAAAAAAAAGTAAAAGTAAAAACCCAATACTATAAATTAGCTGCCACCAGTGAAAGAATTGCTGGAGTGATTTAATATCAAAGGACAGAACAAGACATTTCTTAAGAACAAGTCACTGTTAATATAAATGGCTGATAAATGTATGAAAGAATTTTGACCTCCTAAGTTATCAGGTAAATACACAAGAATGGTTGATGGGCTGGCAAAATCACAAGGAGATATGATTACCCCCACAACAGAGAAACAATATCAAGTGTTGGTGAAGGTGTGACACAAGCAGAAGTTTCATGCGCTGCAGGTAGGATCACCTGGCAAAACTATTTGGTGTTATCAACTAAAGTTAAACATACAAATACCCTACGACCCATCGAATTCCACTCCTAGGTATATGCTCAGTAGAAACGCTTGCACATATACACCAAAGGAAAACTATAAAACTGTCCAAAGCAGCATTACTAATAATAGTTCCAAACAAAAAGCAATCCAAATGTCCATTAACAGTGAAGCAGATTTAGCTGTGGCATAATACTGTATATTAATGAAAATAAGCTTCAGACATATGCAACAGCACAGAGGAATCTCATCAATGTATGTTGAGCAAAAACAGCCAAAGAATACTTACTGTACATAAGGCTTCTAAATGGGCATCCCTAATTTATGGTATCAGAAATCAGGATAGCGGTCACCTTCGGGAAGGAAGTAGCAGGGATCTGGAGGGATCATGAGTATGGCTTATGAGGAGCTAGGTGCTCTGTCCTGGACCCTTGCATGATAGTTACATGATTACATGGTGGTTACAGGAGTTACATGCACTGGTGTGCTGACACTCTTACCGGTTTGCAAGACCTGATTATTCGGCTTGCAGTTCTATGAGCCAGCTGCAAAATGCAGCTACTAATGAAAATTAAATTATACAAACTTAGAATAAATATTAAAAACAAGGTGATACTCAGAAGCCCCCACTTCCCACTAGTTAACTACTACCTATGCACATGAGGTTACTTCTGTCTCTCGTAGCATTATGATGGAGACATTACAGAATGGGAGGCTATTCCTCCTGTCACCTCAACTGAGACCAGTGACATCATGTGGGCAGCTTGAAATTGCTCATAGTGAAGTATTTATACTGCAGAAATCAGCAAATGATACAAATCAGGGCTTGATTTATTGTTTTGTTAACTGTCTAGACTCAATAAGGAAAACGTTAATAATGCAGATAAAACTTAAGTTTTAAGTGTCTCACTTCTATCACTGTTACATTGTAAATAGCACGAAAAATTAAAGAAACAGCTTTCCAGTATTTGAAAATTATTATCTGATTCATCAACACTGCTCAAGTGATTGATGAATGAGTAAAGCTCCAATGTGTTTCTGGTGTTACTTTCATCTTTCTCATTAAGGACAATAAAATGCCAACCAACACTCATGTCAGAGCTCCATCCCTGTTCATCTGTCCACTGCAGCCCCAGCTGACCCCCCCACACACACACACCCACACACACGAGCTGAGCAGAGGCACTCTGTGAGAGTACGTGGACTAGAACATTTACAATAAAGAGTCCTGGACATTGTATGTTTGTAAATTACGTGCTACACATCCTTTGTACCAGTCATATTTATAATAAATGTGTGTGTGATTGTGCATGTGTGTTTGCATACACACACACATTTTTTTTCCCGGACAGTTATTAAACATTTACCAGTACATTGATGGTTAAATGATCATCATTCATCAAATTAGTGCCCTTATAATTTGTGCACTTTCCTTCAATAAAAAAACTTTTCTGAAGTCATTGTTCATATGTATTATGTAATCACCAGTCAACAGCTCTCAGAAGAATACTCCAATCCAGTTTATAACATCCCTCCATTTCAGACATTCCTAGACCTCCTCAGTCATGAGAAGAAAGTATTCAGAAATGGCCATTTGTCATATGCAATTCAGTGAAAGGAAGTCCTGTCAGCTTAATAATATAATTTACCATACTTAAACCTGAATTATATTTAGAAGCATATATAGCTTTAATCATAAGATCAGAATGGACACATGGCTCATTTCACTAAGAGTTAATTAACCATAAAGCCATAGTCTTAAAAATACTTGAGAATCAGAGCTGAATGAATTAAATTTATTTTTGGTAATAATACAAAAACATTTCTTCTGCTACCTAATATTTTACTTTTAGACTATCTTTTCTAAATAAAAAATGCATTAGTTATTTCTATGTACATTTCTCTACTGACTCTAGGGTTAAATAGTAAAATAACAACACAGTAATACCTCGGTTTGCGAGCATAATTCGTTCTGGAAACAAACTACTCGTATTGCAAGACATGGCTCGTTTACCCAGTTAAAATGTATTAATTAGGTTGGTACAAAAGTAACTATGGTTTGTGCCATTACTCGCATTACTCACAAACCGCTATTACTTTTGCACCAACCTAACAGAAATATTTGCTCGTCTTGCGGAATACTCACAAACCAAGTTACTCGCAATCCAAGGTTTTACTGTATATCCAATTGTCTCAGGTACATTCAAATAGGGCTGAAAAATGTAGCTATAAAGGTTAATTTATTCATCTGACTCCCCCTCATCAATAAGAAAATAATTAACTTGAGGTCAGGGGTCACACTTTTTTAAAGTTTGTATTCATAGAACCTAGAAGTATGGCTTACACAAAGAATTCACTTATTAATAGAGGTGTGTTAAGTAAATGGGGTCACTGGCCTATGATGACTTTGGGGACATGAGAGGGGAAACCTGGTAGGTCAGAAAAATATCACTATACAAAATGATTCTTACTTACCGAAAAACAGTATTTTTAAGGTTGGGCCTAAGCTGAAGCCAGTCACCAGTTTAAAGAAAGAAGAAAAAATTTAATCACTCTCAGAAAATGAACTACTACTCTTAAAAGAACTAAGTATTTCTGTAGTACATTAAAATAAGATACAAGCCTTTTTAAATAAGAGGCTGTATAGCCTAATGATTAAAAACTCAATTATCAGAGTCAGAGTTCAAATCCAGGTTCCACCACCTACTTCTGTAATGACTGGTACCGCTGTGATTTCTTCATATGTAAGACAGGGACAATAATGCTGAGTCACAGAAATTTACAGGAATTAAATGAGTCAA
Source organism: Hipposideros armiger (assembly GCF_001890085.2). Lineage (NCBI taxonomy): Eukaryota > Metazoa > Chordata > Mammalia > Chiroptera > Hipposideridae > Hipposideros > Hipposideros armiger. The sequence goes on along the minus strand of NW_017731817.1, from coordinate 600,312 downwards.
TACATGTAAAAAGCTTCACGAAGGGCCTGGTTCTGCGTGCTCAAGGAAGAGTATCATCTGTTGCTCCATCATGCAGCTCACAACTCTAAACTAAAAATCCAAAATACCGAGAATCTTGGGCAAGGTTGGTAATTTCTTGTCCTCACTTTTTTTACATCTATAAAGTTAAGTGGATAAAGTACAGCAGCAGCTTTCAGACATTGTAGCATGACACAAAGTAATTAATTCATTTTAGATCATGAGCTAGTACACACAAGCATATAATTATATAACTGAATTCTTATATATTCATATAACTAACTTTTTTCTCAAAATAATATGTTGTCCTTATTACGGGCAATGCACTCTGAATTTTCTAGTCTATTCTACTTCACTTTTTTTTTTTTTAAAGCTGGTTGCAACACACAAAGCTGATTTTTTTTTTTTTTTTTTTTTAGATTTTTATTGGGTAATTGGGGGGATGGGAACAGTGCTGGGGAATTAGGGGAAGGGGAACAGACAAGTTGCTGTCGTTTTGTTCTTCAGTCTAGTTGTGGAGGACGCTGCTTCACTGGCCCAAGTTGGCACCATCATTGCGCTCTTCCCTGGCGAGGCAGATCAGTCGCCGGCTTCTGGACGGCCGCTCACTGCGGCTGCTGGCCGCTCACGCTGGCTGCTGGCTACATACGGTAGCCCATGGCAACCCACTGCCACAGGGACTGCAGCCTATGCCATCGCCAGCAACTCACGGCAGCCCAGCTCCAGGTTGAGCTGTTGTTCAGCATCTTAGCTGTAGAGGGCAGTGTCACTGGCCCTCATATGTGGGATCCGAACCGGGGTCCTCTGGCATCCCAAGCGAGTTCTTAACCATTGCGCCACTCGGCCGGCCCACAAAGCTGATTTTTAAAAACCAACAACACTGGGGACTACAATATCTGAGGACCCTTCCAATATTCATTTTCAAATTAGCTTTCAATGGCAGCGGGTATCTGTCACTTTCACCTGAATTGCCTCAAACCCTATCACAGCCTTCTGAGATTTTAGGGAGTCTAGTATTCTAATGAATATTTGGGTGCTTATAATAATCATAATTGAACCAAGAACACCTTTCAAATTCTAATGAAGTTTCCATGAGTTGTTTTTCTTTAATTGCAGTCCCTTTGTTTCCAGAGTGACTCAAAAAATATCTTTTATCTTCAAACAACTGTAAAGTTCTGTTTTGTTTTTACAATAAAGGGCTTACTTTCCAGTGGCATTCTGAGTACTTACATGTCTACGAAAAAAATAGCTAAGATTTAGAAAATTATTTGCAACTTTTTAATGGAAAAACAATTTATAATCTCCAGAAAAATTTGACATTCAACAAATGCTGCCTGATTTTATTGTTCTTTGCTTAAGAATCACATTTTAAAATCAACATTTCCTTAATTGTTCTGGGACTCTTCAAATTCAATCCAGATTTTTAATCTAGTTTGGTAGGGTTACTACATAATATGAAAAATCCTAAAATAAAGAGGAAAAAGGTTCTGTGACTTCACAAATTACACTCCAAACTCCATTTCTTATTCTATGACTTTGAGCAAGTTACTTAGCTCTTTCTGCCTCAGTTCCCCACCTCATGGGGCTATTTCAGGAAAGAATGTCTAATCACTCAGAACGGTGCCTAGCAGGGAAGCACCCAACAGACCTCCACCAAAGTGTTCTGTTCTTGTGTCGTATGAAATTAAGGTGAAGACTTTTGAAAAGTGCCTCACCCAGTTCTAAAAGTTCACCTAAAAGCTACTAACAGAGAGATGGATTTCAGTCCCTAGTTTATTCTCTAAAATGAAAACCAAGGTCAGTTGAACAAAAATAAAGAACAGAGGAAGAAACAAAGATGATATATAAGATACAGATTTTTTACGTATCCATTTATGTGGCTTTTGATAAGGGGGGAGAACCAGTTCAATTCTGTCAGCAGGAAAACTTATTTATTTATTAGTACCCCTCTCTCACCAAAAAGGATCTGAGATGAAATCATTCACTGTTTTATGGTGAATTACAAATTACAAACGTAATTACAAATTACAAACATAAAAAAATCTAATTCATTTTTGGTGTCCTAGTGAGGTGGAAAGGTAGAGTATGTCTTGAATCTATCTTATAAATAGAAATACTCAGAAAACACCAGTTTGATTTTATCTTGGTCTAAACATCCAAAAGTCCTAGGAAGTTGGGCTGTGTAGAGTCCTTATCTACTAATTAAAATTATATATAGTAACAGGTAAATTTTACCAAACATTCAAAGAATTAACACCTATCCTTCTCAAATTATTCCAAAAAATTCAAGAGAAGGGAAGTCTCCTGAGCTCATTTTATGAGGCCACCATTACCCTGATTCCAAAGCCATGCAAAGACATTACACACAAAAAAAATTTTAAGCCAATATCCTTGATGAACATAGATGCAAAAATCCTCAACAAATATTAGCAAATTGAATTCAGCAGTACATTAAAAAGATCGGGCCGGCCGAGTGGCGCGATGGTTGAGAACTGGCTTGGGACACCAGAGGGCCCCGGTTCAGATCCCACATATGAGGGCCAGTGACACTGCCCTCCACAGCTAAGATGCTGAACAACAGCTCAACCTGGAGCTGGGCTGCCGTGAGTAGCCGGTGACGGCGTAGGCTGCAGCCCCTGTGGCAGTGGGTTACCATGGGCTACCATGTGTAGCCAGCAGCCAATGTGAGCAGCCAGAGGCCGCAGTGAGTGGCCATCCAGAAACCAGCGACTGATCTGCCTCGCCTGGGAAGAGCGCAATGATGGTGCCAACTTGGGCCAGTGAAGCGACGTCCTCCACAACTAGACTGAGGAACACAACGACAGCAACTTGTCTGTTCCCCTTCCCCTAATTCCCCAGCGCTGTTCCCATCCTCCCAATTCCCCAATAAAAATCTTAAAAAAAAAAAAAAAGATCGTATACCATTATCAAGTGGGATTTATTCCTGGTGTTCAAGGTTGGTTCAATATCCGCAAATCTATTATAAACAAAATGAAAGATAACAATCAGATGATCATATCAACAGATACAGAAAAAAAATCTGACAAAATCCAGCATCTATATATGATAAAAACTCTCAGCAAAGTGGGAATAGAGGAAACATACCTCAACATAATAGAGGCCATAAAAGACAAACCCACAGCTAACATCACACTCAGCAGGGAAAAGCTAAAACCATTCTCCTTAAGGTCAGGAACAAGAAAAGGATGACCACTTTCACCGCTTTTATTCAACATAGTATTGGAAGTTTTACCCAAGCAATCAGACAAGAAAAAGAAATAAAAGGCATCCAAACTAGAAAGGAAGAAGTAAAACTGTCATTATTTACAGATGACATGATACTACATATAGAGAACCCAGAAGATTCCACCAAAAAACTATTAGAACTGATAAATGAATTCACTAAAGTAGCAGGATATAAAACTAATTCAGAAATCAGTTGCATTTTTATACACCAATAATGAGCTGTCAGAAAGAGAAATCAGTAAAACAATCTCATTTACAACTGCATCAGAAAAAACAAAATGCCTAGGAATAAATTTAACCAAGAAGGTAAAAAACCTGTACTCAGAAAATTTTAAGACACAGAAGAAAGAAACTAAAGAAGATACAAATAAATGAAAACATATACCATGCTCATGGATAGGAAGATTAACATCCTCAAAATGTCCACAGTACCCAAAGCAATCTATAGATTCAATGAAATCCCCATCAAAATACCAATGGCAGTTTTCACAGAACTAGAAAAAATAATCTTAAAATTTGTCTGGAACCACAAAAGACCCCAAATGGCCATGGCAATCCTGAGAAAGAAGAACAAAGCTGGAGGTAGCGTGCCACCTGATATCAAATTATACTACAAGGACGTAGTAATCAAAACAGCATAGTACTGGCATAAAAATAGACACATAGATAAATGGAACAGAACAGAGAGCCCAGAAATAAACCCATCCATATATGGTCATTTAATCTATGACAATGGAAGCAAGAGCATAGAGAATACAGTCAATAATATTGCAACAACTGTGTATAGTGCCAGGGGTGTACTAGACTAATCGGAGGGGAATCACTGCATAAATTATATAAACGTCTAACCATTATGCTGTACATCTGAAACTAATATAAAATATTGAATGTCAACTGTAACTGAAAAATATAATTTAAAAAATTATATATAGTAAAAATAGTCAAATTTAGTATATCATTTTCAAGGATAACCACTTGCTATGGGTTATATTTTCATTATAAACAGCATGGCATCAATGTGATTACATATCCTGAACCCCTCACTAGTAAAATAAAACTTCTTTGTGGAAATTCAATAATATCATCATTCATTTATGACATCACAATGAAAATGGGAAATGTTATCACTAAAAATTTATTTTTGTCTTTCCTTTAAAACTAAGGCTAAAAGATGGTCAGGTCATCCTGGTTCACTCCTTACTCTGTAAGGTTATCTTCAGCCCATCTTTCTAAAGTCCATCTTAAGGGCAGTTCAGAATTTCCACCCAGTACTATGTTTATTCACTGATCAATTTCCCAGGTAAAGTAAATGTATATAGTGAACCCTAAACAAGGGGAGTTTGCTCCTTAAGGAAAAGAAATCTTGTTCTACTCTAAAATTTACAGTTAAATTGAAGATTTGTTTTTAGCAGTAGTAAATCATATCTATCATCTTATTTTGTGACTATATACATCTACTTCCTTATAAGTCTTTCCCCTACATTTTCATTTACTGTTCATTTTAATTCAGAATGACTGTTAAATATATATTTTTCTAAGTTTTAAAACATCACTTTGAATATTTCTACAAAAAAAGATCCATTTTACTAAATATGTGTGTGTGTGTGTGTGTGTGTGTGTGTGTGTGTGTGTGTGTGTGTGTTTCAATATACCTCTGAGGTTACTAGCATTGCAGAATGGCCTTCAAAGTACAAAGACCACTTAGGTTTTTAATTCAGGCTTTAAAAAAATCTCTTCTATATCAAAACCAAGGTACTCTGAAAAGGCAACAAAAATTAGACTATGCACCAAAAGTCATGGGCTTCCAGTGAGTGAGTTACAAAGAGAGCCTTGCCTTCTCATCTCTCCCTCGTGCTCTGTAATCCTTGTCTCTACTTGTGGAGGGTTTCTCACTCTTAGATATGGGATGTGCTCGGCCTACAGGTCCCCGGGCTCCTGCTCCAGGCATTTCTTTCCTCAGAGGTCTTACGTCTCGATTGGGACGCCTTATCTGAGGTGGAGCTCTGACAAGGAAAACGAAAAAGAAAAATTAATCAAAGGCAAAAGTATTTCCCTACTACCTTTGTCAATAAAACTATTAAGTCAGGAAGGCCAAAATCTCCATTTTCCCCTTTTGCCAATTCATGGCCACAACTATTAGGTCAGTTTTTAAAAGTGCTTTTCTATAAAATATACTGGTTGACACAATTATTAAATACATATAAAAGACACATATAGCAGCAATTATTTTGTTAAAAATAACTATTAATCACCAACAGAGGGCAATACAGACTATTCCCATCTAATAATCTTAACTGTGTAATGGAAAGTCAATGACATTACTCATTACTGTCTTAAACCAAGAGTAACTTAAAAAAAAAAAAACATTAAAAGCTGAAAGAACAAGAATTGAAAATACGAGTATGTCTATTGGCACAGCTTACTAATTTATTTTTTACAACCAAAATGGTTTTCTCTGCTTCTGTATTGGAAAATCCAATATTTCATTCATCAAATTAAAAATGGCAGGACTTAACAATGAAATCTTATAAACAAAGTAATTTCTGTGTAAAAATATTAGTTATGCTTTGAGCGTTGTCAAAAATCACAGGAGCTTTCAGATTATATAGGCCCCCAAATATGAATTAAACTTTTTGAGAACTGTATGATGACAGACGTTAACTAGACCTATTGTGGTGGTCAATTTGCAATATATACAAAATACATACATTTTTTTAAAGATTTTATTGGGGAATTGGGGGAGGGAATAGGGTTGGGGAATTGGAGAAGGGGTACAGACAAGTTGCTGTCCTTTTGTTCTTCAGTCTAGTTGTGGAGGATGTTGCTTCACTGGCCCATGTTGGTATTATCATTGAGCTCTTCCCGGATGAGGCAGATCAGTCACCGGCCATTGGACGGCCGCTCATGGTGGCTCACGGCAGCTCACGCCGGCTGCCGGCCACTCCCGCCGGCTGCCAGCCACTCATGGTAGCTTATGGCAGCCCACTGCAGCTTCACTGCAGCCTATACCTTCACCGGCAACTCATGGCAGCCCAACTCCAGGTCGAGCCGTTGTTCACCATCTTAGCTATAGAGGGCGAAGTGTCACTGGCCTTCATGTGGGATCTGAACCGATGGCCCTGCTGCTCAGGGCTCGCGCTCCCAAGCCAACGCTTAACCAACGAGCCACTCGGCCGCCCGCAATATATACAAAATATTGAATCATTCTGTTGTATACCTGAAACTAATATAATGTTGTATGTCAATTATACCTCAAATGAAAAAAAGAATTTTGGTAACTATATCAATGTAATAACCATACACCCAAAATGGCATATTTTGTTTCATGTAACGTGAAACATGTGTTCTTCAAATAGCAAAATGTTGAGGTTACTCAGCACAGTATTTGACTCTCTGGGTGTTGGTGGGACTCTATCACCTTGTGCATAATTTCTCAGTTCTTCCCTGAACTGTCTCTGCCTCTGTTTCCCTACCTTTTCTCTTTCTGCACTTGCCTGTACTTACATTGCCCTTCATATCCCATATGTGTATTCCTTTTTCACCAATATGCATATCTATTATTATCTCCTTTCCAGGTTGCTTTTAATTAATCTAACTCATCATGAAGCTTCAGAAAAAAATGGCACATGTACAATATATAACTCAACAAACCCAGCAAAACAGAAAATGGATGAAAAGCCAGGAAGGCTGCAAACTCGAAGTAAAAAAAATGTTAAAAAAAAAAAAGACAACATATTGCAGGTCTAATGTAGCATCTTCAGCTTGTTGGAATTAGACCACGATGTGAACCTGCTACAACAAAGGCTGGTGGAAACTGCATGTCTATCTATTAGGCTCCTACACTGACATCTGAACCCTTGGAGTTCAGTCCTGTTAAGCAGTTATAGACTGAACACCCATTAGGAAGCATACAGTCTACTATGCCAGGCCCTCAGAGAAGACCAAGATGAATAAGCAATTTTGTGAAAGAAATCCACAGAGAAGGAACTAGAAAATGGTGTAAACTGGTTATAAGGCACTTTCAATTGAAAGGCATTATTATATTATTGGTTCTAGTGCATTATTAGTCTTTTAAGCATTCCACCAATAAAATAAAAATGTGAAGAGACTGGTGAAGAATAAAAAACTAAAACGTTACATTGCTCTATTCTGAGTATTTCAGTGCAACCACCATTTCTAGGCTGAACTTTTGTTTTGTTTTGATGAAGGTGTGGATTATTTATATGTATTTGCATATGTACGTCTTGCCTGAATCCGATTCACAGGTACAGCCAAAGACACGACAATCCCTTCCACACAGAAGACACATCGAGCATGCCCTCTGTCAGCGGCTGCGCCTGCTATTGTCATGTTTGTGGTCCTGCTCCCCAAGGCACTGCCAGCCTGAAGCTGTGCCTACCAGCAGGCCCAGCCCCGGCCCGCCCAGGCACTGTCGGCCAGCTTCCCAGCCCGGCCTGGGTACTCAGGAGTGAGGGGCAGTGGGTCCTGTGCCCCCCGGCGTGTGCTCCCCCACCTCAGTGCTCACTATGCGCTGCTGGGAGTCCTACACTGTCTGCTGTGCACACAGCCAGCTCAGCGGAGCTGTGTTCAGAGACTTACTCCAAAGCTGGGGCACAGGCTGCATCCATGTTTCCTGCCACTGCCCTGGTCCTGCCACTCAGTATTCTGACGGCTCCTAAATGGTCAGAGTGTGACTGCTCAAGCCGGCTGCGCCATCTGTGGCCAGCCCACATCTCACAGAAAGGGTGCCTCTGCTCTGCAAGTCTTTAGATCCGGCTCACTGCAGCTGCTAGTACACTTGTAACAGGCTCTGTCAACCTCCCCAAGGATACCCCTGAGTCTGTCCTGGACCCCTCCTCCATGAGCGCATCACGGCACAGTGCCATGCTTCAAATTAGGGACTCAGGGACAGCTTCCAGGCTGAGTGAAAATGCGTCTCCAGGCTTCTAAACTGGCTGTTTAAAAAGAGACTTTATAGGGTTACACAGCATCGTCAACCTCTGTCCTAGTGGTCACCAGCCTAGCTTACACTACTTCACATGCAGAAAACAGCTGGCAGAAATGCAGATAAAGACCAGAATGTCCACACTGTGCTTAGCTCTCCTATTTGCGGACATTTCCCTTTAGGAATGGGAAGAAATATGTCTTATTCTATCATATGCAAATAAGCCTGACTTCCTCTGAAATCCAACACTTCCTCTTTCTAACCTGTACTGTTAAAGGTTAATATTACATGTAAACGTTCTTATCAGAATTGCTTGTACACCTGGGAACAGCCCAAATGTCCAGTATCAGAGCAAGTACGTGAATTACTATACATTCACACGATGGGACACTGCAGCTATGTGCAATAACAACGACGAGTCTGTGGACAGTCATGGGAAACGAAAACGTGCATTCAGAGAACACATGCAGTATGATTCCCAGCAATACAGGGCACTCTTAGCACTTTTAGTACAAATGTATGTACTAAAAGTATAAAGAAAGACAGGGGAAGGGTAAACCCCAAATTCAGGACAGTGAGGAACTCTGACAGGGGAGGGAGAAGCTAGCTCACGGAGACTTGAAAGGTATCAGTAACATCCTTTACCTTAAAATCTGAATACACAGATGCTACTGTCTTGTGATTCCTTATGCCTTACTTAAGTTTTAATTATCTATATTATCTACTTGGTAGTTAATAAAACTTTAAATATGATTATACCATAACACTAATTAAGACATCTGAGCACCTAAAAATGAAAATTATAGGGTCACTACCAAGTTTTTGGCATATTCTAGAAATACACATGTCCCAGTGACATGGGCTCAGAGTACACATCCTCAGCTGAACCCAGTGCATCACTGCCTGGCAAATCTCCATAAGACACAGGGCTACAGAAATAGGACTGCCTCATGGCACTGCTCCTCCACAATCCCAGAAGGCAAAGGGAGAGGGGCCTTTTGACGATGCCTTCATTCCATGCCACATTAAAAAGAAGGTCTAAGACTTATCACAATTTTCTCTAATTGCTATATAAGCCTCTTCCTAAGATCCCCGTCTATTACGCTCTCCTATTTCTTCTAGCTTTCTGCTTAATGACTACATTAAATTCTTTGTTTCTATCTATTTGTTCATACACTTAGAATTCTGGCATACAAATACATAATTTGGAACATGTCCTCTATATGTCTAAGAACACAAGCCAGATTACTTAAAGTTAACTTCTAGAAAAGAAAGAAAAATAATCTTACTTTGCTACTATACCAGGGGTGCCAAAAAAATGTACACATTTTCAGAGATGTTATCTACTATAATTACTTTTTGAAGTTGAACTGAATTACGTAGCAATGTGTAGTATGACGTTCACTCAAAAGATGGCATTAATCACACAAATGCTAGCATCATTCATTGTATTACAATTTTCATACAGTTTTTTCCGTTCTTAAAATGTGTGTACATTTTTTGGCACCCTCTGTATTAATCTATATAACTCCAGAATTACATAAACAGGAAGACATCTCTCTCTGTAGCTAATAAAAAGATAAGAAATATAAGTTCCAAGAAGTTCACACTGATATCTTTACTATAAGGACTTGGAATAAATAAATATATTAGACTTCTGATTCCAAGAGAAATTATTTGGTAAGAAATCAAGGGGCAAAAAACAAAACTTAAATAGAAATGAAAGGGCCTATGATTTGAAATTATACATTAATGATTAAGAATTTTAGTGTCCACTCTCATCAAATATGTAACTATTATCTTTTCAAATCAGTATATGTTGATGGTTAACCTAATAGGTACGAGAACTATGTTGGATGTTATTTTGACATAAAAATGTTGCAATGTTGCAAACACTACTTCTACATACATTACATTCTACAGAGCATGAAGAGCTGGAGTCAGCCTTAGATTGAGAATCCTAAACCCTGGGTGCCTTTTCACTCTCAGGTCCTCTAATTACTGATTATACGAGCATATCACTTAACACCAGAAGCCTCACATTCGTCCTCTGTAAATGAGGATACTTCATAGAACTTTGTAAATCCACTTTTCATTGAGACATATATACAGTAAAATGGACAGATAGTAAGTATTCAAATAAATTTTTGTACCATATGACAAGTTGAACAAGGCAGGTCATTTCCCAATATCCCAGAAAGCTTTTCCCAGTCCCTCTTAGACAATTATCAGCTCCTAAAGATAACCACTATTCTGACCTTACTATCATAGATTAGGTTCACCTGTTGTAGCTTCAAATAATTATTATTCTATAGTATATACTCTATCTGGTTTCTTTCTTTCAGCATTACCTGTGAAATTCACCTCTGTTCCTGCATACGAGGTCTGACAATTACATTTGCAAACTTGCCACCGTGCACTTACAATGGCAGCACTGTACAAACAGCTTGGTGAGGTCTCAAAGCCTTGGTATATCAGTGTCTCACAGCTGTGTTTGTGTCGACGTGTGGCACTGTCTTGCTGAGTGGCGTTCATTATTGTTCTGTGTTTTTGCATGCCGTCGCGAGAATGTCTGAGCTTGAATTACAGCAACAAACAAACATTAAATTTCTTGTTAAACTTGGCAACAGTGGAAGTGAAATCAGGGACATGTTAGTCCAAGTTTATGGGGATAATGCCATGAAGAAAATGGCAGGGTACAAATGAATTAAACGCTTTTCTGAGGGGAGAGAATGCGTCACTGATGAAGAGAGGTCAGGGTGGCCAGTAACAAGCAGAAGTGATGAAAACATTGCAAAAATTTGTTGAATTGTGCATCAAAATCATTAGCTGACTGTGAGAAGCATAGCAGAGCAAGTAAATACCAACAGAGAAACAGGAAAATCTTAACTGAAAATCTTGGCATGAGAAAGGTGTGTGCAAAAATGGCCCCGAAGGAGCTCACCGATAAACAAAAGCAAAGGACAGTTGAAGTTTGCCAAGACCTTTTGGAGAGGCAAGACAATGTTTTGGGCCATGTTATCACTGGTGATGAAACATGGACATACCAATATGACCCTGAAACAAAGCATCAGAGTGCACGATGGAAGTCAGTCAATTCTCCATGACCAAAAAAGTTCCATCAGTCCAAATCAAGAGTCAGAACGATGTTGCTAATCTTTTTTTCTATCAGAGGGATTATTCATGATGAATTTGTACCAACTGGACAAACAGTTAACCAAGTTTACTATTTGCAAATGCTGAAAAGGCTGCATGAAAAAGTTAAGATGAAAACTACCTGAATTTTTTGTCAACAATTAATTCATGACTCTTGCATCATAACAATGCACCAGCTCACACACCGTTGTCTGTGAGGAAGTTTTTAGCCAGTAAGCAAATAACTGTATTGGAACACCCTCTCTACTCACCTGATCTGGCCCCCAATGACTTCTTTCTTTACCCGAAGATAAAGAAAATATTGAAAGGAAGACATTTTGATGACATTCAGGACATCAAAGGTAATACGACAACAGTTCTAATGGCCATTCCAGAAAGAGTTCCAAAATTGCTTTGAAAGCTGGACTAGGTGCTGGTGCTGGTGAAGGGAGCACTTAGAAGGTGACCGTAGTGATATTCAGCAATGAGGAATATAGCACTTTTTCTAGGATGAGCTCGCAAATTTAATTGTCAGAACTCATATAGCATTAGTTTATCTTGCTTCATTGCTATGTAGTATTGTATTGCAAAAATATACAACTTTTTTACTCTACTGTCAAAGGACATGAGTTGTTTTCTGTTTGAGGTTATTATTAAAGCTTCTATGAATATGGGGCTTATGTTCATGGTAAACATAAGCATTCATTTCTTTGGGTAATGTATCCAGGACTGGAATTGCTGGGTCACAGGGTCTATAGAAGATTAGCTTTCGTGTATATATAAGCAGCTTTCCAAGTGGTGATGCCATTTTACACTCCCATCAGCAATGTCGAAGTGCCACTTGCTCCCTCCTAGCCACTCTGGTGGGGGCGCCATGGGCCTCAGTGTGGTTTACTCTGCCTTTCCTGAATGACTATGGATGGAGCACCTTTTCAACAATATGCTTATTGCCCATGTGAATATCTTCTTGTGTAGAGGATATATTCTGGTCTTTAGTCCATTGACCCCCCTCCCCCCCGCCCCCGCAGGTTCCCTAATCAGGTTGTCTGACTTTTTTCTTATTGATTTACTGACTGTCCTGCTTTACAGGCAGACCTCAGAGATACTGCAGGTTTGATTCCAGGCCACCACAATAAAGTGAATACAGCAATAAAGAGTCACAAGAAATTTTTGGTTTCCCAGTGCATATAAAAGTCATGTTTACACTATACTGTAGTCTACTAAGTGTGCAATACCATTATGTCTGAAAAAACTGTGTACATACCTTAATTAAAAATACTTTATTGTTAAAAATCACTAACCATCATCTGAGCCTTCAGGGAGCCATACTCTGTTTGCTGGTGGAGGGTCTGCCTCACCATCGATGGCTGCTGACTGGTCAGGTGGTGGTGGCTGCTGAAGGCTGGGGTGGTTGTGGCAATTTCTTAAAATAAGACAACAATGAAGTTTGATGCTTCAATTCACTCTTCCTTTCACTAACGATTTCTCTGTAGCATGCAAGGCTGTCTGATAGCATTTTACCCACAGCACTTCTTTCGAAATTGGAATAAATCCTCTCAAACCCTGCCACTGCTTTATCAACTAAGTTTAAGCAATATTCTAAATCCTTTGTTGTCATTTCAACAATCTTCACCAGAGGTAACTTTCATCTAAAAAAACCACTTTCCCATAAGAGGCACGTCCTCATCCATTCAAGTTTTATCATGAGGTTGCAGCAATTCAGTCCCCTTCAGTCTCTACTTTTAGTTCTAGTTCTCGTGCTATTTCCACCACATCTGCAGTTACTTCCTCCACTGCAGCTGTGAACCCTCAAGGTCATCCATGAGAGTTGGAGTCAGTTTCTTCCAAACTCCTGTTAATGTTGATAGTTTGACCTCTTCCCATGAATTATGAATGTTCATAATGGAATCTAGAATGGTGAACCCTTTCCAGAAGGTTCTCAATTCACTTTGCCCAGATCCATCAGAGGAATCACTATCTATGGCAGCTATAGACTTACGAAATGTATTTCTTAAGTAATAAGACAATCCATGTGCTGCAGAATGGATGCTGTGTTCACAGGCATGAAAACAACATCAATCTCGTTGTCCATCCCCATCAGAGCTCTTGGGTGACCAGGTGCATTGTCAGTGAGCAGTCATATTTTGAAAGGAATCTTTTTTTTCCAAGCAGGTCTCAACAGCGGGCTTAAAATACTCAGTAAACCATGTTGTAAGCAAATGTGCTGTCATCCAGGCTTTATAGTTCCATGTACAGAGCACAGGCAGAGTAGGTTTAGCATAATTCTTACGGGCCATAGGAGTTTCAGAATGGTTAGTGAGCACTGGCTTCAACTTAAAGTCACTAGCTGCATGAGCCCCTAACAGGAGAGTCAGCCTGTCCTTTGAAGCTTTGAAGCCAGACATGGACTTCTCCTCTCCTGCTATGAAAGTCTAGATGGCATCTCCTTCCAACATGAGGCTGTTTCATCTACACTGAAAATCTGTTGTTTAGTGTATCCTCGCTCATTAATTATCTTATTAGACCTTCTGTATAACTTGTGGCAGCTTCTACCTCAGCACTTTGCTGCCTCACCTTCACTTTTATGTTTTGGAGACGGCTTCTCTCATTAAACCTCATGAACCAACTTCTGCCAGCTTCACTTTTCTTCTGCAGCCTCCTCACCTCTCTCAGCATTCACAGGATTGGAGTGAGTTAGGGCCTTGCTCTGGATTAGGCTTTGGCATAGGGAATGCTGTGGCTGGTTTGATCTTCTATCCAGACCACTGAAACTTTCTCTGTGTCAGCAATAAGGCTGTTTCTCTTTCTTATCGTCCGTGTGCTCACTGGAGTAGCACCTTTAATTTCCTTCAAGAACTCTCCCTCTGAACTCTCAACTTGGCTGACTGCTTGGTGCAAGAGGCCGAGCTTTCAGCCTATCTCGGCTTCAGCATGCCCTCCTCACTGAGCTTAACCATTTCTAGCTTCTGATTTAAAGTGAGAGATGTGAGGTTCTTCCTCTTACTTGAACACTTACAGGCCACTGCAGGGTTATTAACCGGCCGAATTCCAACACTGTTAAGCCCCAGGGACTAGCGAGGCCTGAGGAGAGGGAGAGACGGGGGAGCGGCCACTCGGTGGAGCAGTCAGAACACACACATTTATCAGTTAAGTTTGCCATCTCAGATGGGCACGGTTTGTGGTGCCCCTAACCAGTTACAATAGGAACAGCAAAGATCACTGGTCAATGATCACCATAACAAATACAGTAATAATGAAAAAGTTTGAAATATCACGAGAATTAGAAAAATGTGACAGAGACATAAAATGAACAAATGCTGCTGGAAAACTGGTGCCGATAGACTTGGTTGACACAGGGTTGCCACAAACCTTGAATTTGTAGAAAGTGCAGTATTGCGAAGCACAATAAAACAAGGAATGCCTGTATATATTCTGGACACAGTTCTTTGTCAGATATACACATTGCAAATATCTTCTCCCAGTATATATCGTGACTTTTTACTCTCTTATGGTATGTCTCTTGATGAAGTTCATAATTTTAGAATTCAGACTTATCAATCTTTTATCTGTAATGCTTTAGTGTGTAGTTTTTAATAAGTCTTTGCTACGCCAATATCATGATGCCATCCTTCCATGTTATCTTCTGGAAGATTTATTACCTTTTACATTTTAGGTAGTGATCTACTGCAAATTAATTTTTCTATATGGTGTGAGGTAGGGGTTCAAGATTTTCCCATAGATGGATATCCAATTAACTCAGAAGCATTTACTGATAAGACCCACCTTTCCCTAGTGAATTGCAGTGGTGCCTCCTTTATAAATCATGTGACTTCACAGAATTTAATCTTTAGCAATGTTCCAGTTCTCAAAAGAACTTTAGAAATTATAGTTGTTTTATTATGATATATTCAGGAGTCTGTTCAAAATATTAATTTTTTCAACAAATATCTGAACTCTTAATGAATGGAAGACACTATGTTACACGACAGGAAAGGCAATATTAGGTTAACTCTTCCTCATTATCTAACAAGCAAATCAAACACATTCAGAAATATGTTGAGTACTACAGGCCATGCTGACATGAGTTGTTTGTATCCTCATGGGTGCTTTTCATGCAAAAAAAATACTCTTCAAAGATTTACTCTCCTGTTTTAAATATTCAACTTATTAAAGTTAAAAATGCAAAAATTCAGCTATTCCTTAAAGCTTTTAAATTCAGCTTACAAATCTTTTTCTATATACAAGAGTAGCAGATTTTAGAAGTCACTTTTAAGAGGCTTCTGAATACTGTTTTGTTCCATTTTACAAACCCGGTTAATTAAATGACACCAAATTTTTTACCTTCATTTTAAAATTTAATATGTTTTCCTTCCTTCTTAGTTCTTCAATTGTCTCACTTAACAAAGCATAATAACATATACAAATATTTTTATAAACCTAGTAAATTAAAATTATAAGGTAAGCATAAATTTCTCCTAAATGTTACCCAAAAGTAAACAAAATTTTTTGTAAAAGATATTAGAGATCTAAATGATTCCATAATACATTTGAATTGCAACTGCACGCTTATCACCCTCATTAGTCATATTTTCTTACAAGTACATAAAAATAAATACAGAGGGTGCCCAAAAAATGTACGCACATTTTAAGAAAGGAAAAAACTGTATTAATTGTAATACTCAACAAATACCGATAACAAAAGATGAATACAAGTCACGTCTGACTTCTGCAATTACAAGAGATGCTCAAAGCAGTTACCATCAGTGTCCAGACACTTCTGATTATAGCGAACTTCTGTTTGAGCAACGCTGACCAAAGTGCCCACCTGTACACAGTTTTTTGGTACGCCTGGTATGCTTACCCACTACAAAAGACAATTATCATCCAAGTTAACCAAAGTAACATTTAACCATAAATTTCAGCTGGTATGAAACCTGTAGCCACAGACATACTTTTCACACCAAATATTAAATAATCCCATTTAAAACCATGGGGTTGCTTTCTTAGCATTTTGATGTTACCCTCAGCCAGATATTTCAGCTAGGATAGTTACTGGATTTTTGTCAGTGATTCTGATGGGTCATACTAAGTCTGATTTAAAGTTGCAAAGCCAGTCATCCTATCACTTCAAAGGTGGGGGAGGGGCAGATATCATTACTGATTCTTTAGTCTAATGGTAGAATCCTACCTCTCCTGGGGATGTTAATAACTTGGTTGTACCTTGCTCTTCCTTGGCATTTTGAAACTGAAAACTTAAAATATTTATTTTCTGCCTAACTGTAAAGAACTGAAAACTACATAGACAATAGCATTCTTTCAGATTATAAGGACTACACAACTTTTACAGGTATTAAAATAATATTAGTTGAACCTTAAGTATCTCACAGTTCTTTGTCTGGCTTGTAGTAAAGTTCTGAGATTATTCTACTAATTTTCAAACCATGGGGATACTAAAAACATATGACATAATCCCCGCATTCAAGCAGCTTATAATTTATCTGAAAACATATACATATTTTAAGAATGATACTGGACATCCCTTTCTGTCCAGACATAAATACTACAATTAAAGCCTTGCTGAAGAAGAGTTCCCAACTGAACTACAAACAAGAGTCCTCAAAAACAACAAAGTGTAGGTTAAGACCTTCAAGAACTTATAACAGAAATACAAAACTAATAAATATATGGTAACAACAAAAATAAGCTAAAAACCATCTCACTATAAAACATATAGGTAAAAAGTATAACTATTGCACTGTGTTGTACAGCTGAAACTAATTCTAAAAAATGTGTATTTCACAATAAAAAATAATTTAAAAAAAACATATAGGAATTCTGGATAAAATGTAACAAATATGCTTTACATACTTAGGTGATTTTACCAGAGGGCCAAACAATAATGGCCAGAAAATAAAAAGAAGAGGCGGATGACCCGGCAGTCCTTTGGGATTCCCGGGCCTCAGACTCCTAAGGGCATGAAATCTAATGACCCCACAGTGACACCTGAGACAAGGCCTGAGGCCCACACACTCAAAGTTGAACTGAGACTACCACATAAACCAGGACTCTCAAAGGCTACAACCTCAGGGAAATGGTAGCATTTAAAATGAAGCAAGCAAACACACACACACACACACACACACACACACACACACACACGGAAAAAACAAGTACCGTATTTGCCGGCGTATAAGACGATTTTTTGGCCCTGAAAAATATGCCTCCAAGTGGGGGGTCGTCTTATACACCAGATACACTTCAGATAGACTGCCCATAGTGCTTGCCCCGTGCCATAGTGGCCTCCCGATGCCCGCCCACTTCATTCCACATACCGTTCAGGCATCAGCAGCGCTGCTGGGTATATGCTCGGGTGTTATGCGATTTTGCTGTTATGCGATTTTACCACACTTGCAAAATCGCACACAGCCGACCATACACCCAGTATGATAGCGCAAAATCGCGAATCGCGATACCATACTGGGTGTATGGTCAGCTGTGTGCGATTTTGCGAGTGTGGTAAATTCGGGTTACCGTATATTTCTTTACATATGCATTGAAGATTCGCGATTTTGCGCTATCATGGTGCCTGTTAGAATGTTGAAGAGCTCACACTTGCGCACTAGTGAGGTCCCAGGGAGATGCTGATGCAAGGGTGAACCAGACTGCTATAGTGACAGGGCGGGCAAACAGGGAGCAGGGACCAATCAAATCAGGCTTTGTATACAGCCAACAGCCAACCACAATACTGCACCATTGTACAGTACAGCATAGAAAATGTCGACCAGTCAAACCCCTATCATCCCTATCATGGCACCAGCCAAAAGAAAGAAGTATGATGCAAATTTTAAACTGAAAGTTATAAACTTTGCTAAGGAAAATAATAATTGTGCTGCTGCAAGACAATATGGAGTAACGGAAAAGATGGTTCGGGACTGGAAATCAAACGAGAAAGCATTAAAGAGTATGCCAAGGGGTAAGTGTGCATTAAGAAGAGGCACCCCACACTGGCCAGAACTCGAAAAACATGTAGCAGACATGGTGGCTCAACATCGCCAAAACGGTTATGTGGTGACACGAAATACAATACGCTTGTTTGCACTTCAGTGGGCCAAATCAAATCTGATATTGTTTTACCTTTTATTTGGTGTGTGGAAGGTGTGCGGAAGAGGGGGTAGTCTTATACGGCGAGTATATAACAAACTCTGTATTTTGAGTGGAAATGTTAGGGGGTCGTCTTATACGCCCAGTCGTCTTATACGCCGGCAAATACGGTACATCTTTCTATCTGCTCCATACTGGTGGAATGAACAAGTCTCCCCTAGAAACAGTAACCAAGGGCCTGCTCTCATGTGATTTGGGATTCAGTTATATACCACCTTGAGCAAAGAAATTTACCTAAGAGTGGTCCTGGGCAGGTGACATCCCTAAGGCACCTGGATGAAGCAAACACAGAAGTGCCATCCTTCTAAACAAGCCACACATTAGAATGACTAAAACCTTGAGCACACATTCTCAACTTTACCACAAACAAAAGCCATCAGAAATGAAAAAGATAAGACTTCCAATAGCTTCTGATAATAGAACTATCGGTTATAGACTATAAAATGGACAAAAGAATTTAAAACAAAAGAAACTCAAGTCTTAAGTAGTATAAATAAAAAATCCACACTTTAAATGACTCATAGTGAAACTGTTTAACAACGAAGACAAAAAATAAACTCATAAAAACAATGAAAGAAAAAAGTTATCTACAAATGAACAATTAGACTGACAATGCAAGCTAGAAGGCAAGATAATACTATTATTAATGTCATCTTCAAAACAGAGAATAACTGTCAATCTAGTATTCTATACTAAACTATTTTGAGACAAAAACTGAGTGTTTACCACTAATAGAGACCTTTGTAAGAACTATTAAAGAACGTTTCAGCAAAGAAGAAACTGAATCTAGAAAGAGTAAAATGCAAGGCACAGTGAGCAAAACAATTGGTAAACACATGGAAAAATCTAACGAAGCATTTTACTTACTCATCACTCAACAAGTATTTACTGAATGCATCCCTTGTGCCAGGCACTACTCTTGGTGCTGGGGCTACAACAGTGACAAAATCAAAGGCCGTGACCTTGCAAAACCTACTGCGTAGTGGGGACAATAAACAGTGAACACACAATATAATACCAGGTAGCAGTAAGTACTATGCAAAAAACTAAAGCAGAAGAAGGGGTAGAGTGATGGTAAGTGAGGGGGTAAATGTCTTAAATAAGATGGTCAGGGCAAGCCTCCAGGTGCCACGTGAAGGGAGACCTCAGTGAAGGCAGGGTATTGGCCATAGGACATTGAGTGGGTGGGCCTGAGGGCAAGGAGCAGGGAATGGAAACAAAGAAATTCCTCAAGCACTTCCTGTGTGCCAGGCTGTCTTTATACTTTACTTGTATTCAATCATTTAATTCTCAAAATAACCCCGTGAGGTACCTGTACTATTGATCCCCAATTTATAGAAGTGGGAAATGAGGGACAGGTTGAATGGCTGGTCCTCGCAGACATTAGGGCAGAATTCAGATGAGAACCCCAAAGCCTGGTTAACTACCCAGCTCTGGAGGACAAGAGTCAGACCCCTGTTCTCTGCATCCGTAGTGCCCAGCACACAGAGCATGCTGTGTGTGTTGAGCAGGACTGAATACAGGAAGAGCAGCGGAGTGAGGACTAGGGCACAACCAAGAGGAGGAGATAAAACAAAACAGCAGCCACAGCCAGAAAAAAAGAAAAAGAAGAGGAAACCAGAATAGTGTAATGTCACAGAAGCCATAAGAAGAAAGGTAAACATCAAGTGTTAACAGCAGTTAAACACAGCAGGTCCTGAGAAGAGTTCTCCCATTATTAAATGGGAAAATCATCTTCAAGAATTCAGTCCTGCTCCTGCCATGAGTGGAGACCCAGGGTTCTGAGTTACTAAGGAAAAGGGGCCATGAAAGCCCACAGATGTACAGGATGTGGTGTCGCAGCTGCCGAAGAACGAAGAAGGAAGGGGAAGCACAGGGGTCGACACGCAGCAAGGCACAGGCCTTCAACAGCATTTTACAGTAACGTGTATGGCTTCATTCTGACTTACCACTATCTTATTCCCATGCCTTAGTTTACCTCTAATGAATTAAAATTTCTTTCAATTGTCCTTTCTGTAACATAAAAAGTGATAGAAATACCAAGTTTTTAGGCACTTGTTGCAATAAATAAATAGAATTCCAAAGTAAAGATTTCAAATGACTAGTTGAGTTCTATAAAATAAGACAAACGCTCCCCAGAGAAAACATAAAAGAAATAAAACAGCCAAATGGAATGACCTCCCACTCTGGGATGCTTTGGATCAGAATCTGCACCCTGGAAAACACCTGCTCCCTGTCCTCATGTTCAGACGATCTGGCTTGCTTCCTCTCCCTCAATGAAATCATCAGAACACACCTCCATACCTGCCCACACCCATACACCTGCCCACGCCCATACGCCTGCCCACGCCCGTGCACCTGCCTGCCTTCCCTCCAGGTACTCTCAATCATCTGCCCACGTGCCCTCCACTGGTACACCAGTCCCACTGCCTCTTGTCCACTCAAGGGCATTGCTCTGGCAGTCACCCACTTCTCCCACACATTTCCATTTTCTCCTTTCCACTGTAGCATTCTCATCAGCATACAAACATTCTGTTATTCCTTTCCCTCTAAAACAAGAAGAAATCTTGACTCCATGTCTTCCCCAACTACCACTCAATTTCTCTGCTCCCCCTTTCAGCAAGACTCGTTGAAAGAATTGTACACACTCATTGTTTCAAATTCCTCTCTTCTCTTTCTCCCATCCCACTCCATTAGTCTCCACCATTCCACCAAAAATGCTCAAGGTCACCAATGAGCTCCACATTGCTCACCCCAATCCAATTCTCAATCCCGTCTTATCTGACCTACATGCAGTACTTGATAAAATTGCTTAGAATCTCTACACCTGAATCTCTTCTAAAAAACAGAGATGATAATAATAGTTCCTATTGCAAAGGGTGGTTGTGAAAGTTAAGAAATAAACCATGTAAAGAGTTTATTAGCACAGTACCTGGTTCAAAGTTAAGAACTCAATAAATGTCAGTTATCGTGGTTAAATGAGTATGATCTCAACCTATCAATCATATTAGGCAAATAACCGATTCCATATATAAAGAATGACCTTAGAGGTTCTTTCTTAAAATTCGTTACTTGCTGACAATCCCTAAGTAATACCACTAATCTCAATCTGCCTTAAGCGCTGGTTCTCATTTCCAATTCTTATTCAGCAGCTTGGCCTAGATGGTTCATTATTTGTTCCAATCTTCCTCCCATTCTCTGTATCGCATTCATCACCAAATCCGGTCCATCCTACATCAGTCATGGCTCCCACACTCACTTTACGAGAGCGTATGCTCACGAGGGCAGGACTGTGTCTGTTTCTGCATCCCACCACACCCCGACACAGTACTGGCACGGTACCTGGATACAATAGGTGCCAGCATCCCAGCCCAAGCTTCCCAGGATGTCTGGGTTATTTTCTCCTACTGGTTTCTTGAGGCCAAGGTGTGTGTGAGAGGAGGAGGGTTACCTTTATACTTTCCACAGGGCCAAAAATGGTTCCTCACATATGATAGAGTGTTCATAAAATATTGATACATGTTGGATAGACCAATGATATAGTGTCTTTCTTCCTAAGACTTCAAAACAATTTTACAAAACAATCTCATCATTGGGCCAGCCGAGTGGCTCAGCTGGTTAAGAGCTCGCTTGAGAGCGCCAGCTCTGAGCAGCAGGGCTGCGGTTCGGATCCCACATTGAGGGCCAGTGATGCTGGCCCTCTACAGCTAAGATGAAGAACAACAGCTCGGCCTGGAGCTGGGTTGTTGTGAGTCGCCGGCGATGGCGTAGGCTGCAGCAGGGCTGCAGTGGGCTGCTGTGAGCTACGTGAGTGGCTAGCAGCCAGCGTGAGTGGCCAGCAGCCAATGTAAGCTGCTGGGAGCCGCTGGGAGCAGCCGACCAATGACCGGCGACCGATCTGCCTCACCCGGGAAGAGCACAATGATCATACCAACATGGGCCAGTGAAGCGAAGTCCTCCACAACTAGACTGAAGAACAAAA
>NW_017731817.1:560265-577755 GCF_001890085.2 Hipposideros armiger | reverse complement strand
AAAAAAAAAAAAAAAAAAAAAAAAAAAAAAAAACAATCTCATCATAATATGCATTTCCCAGAGGAGAAAAATGAGGCACAGAGAAGTAAACTTAACTTGGAGGACCACTTAATTAGTGGTGGAACTGAGAGAAAAACTTGCACTCCTATCTCCTAATCCCAGGAGAATAACTGAGCAAGAGCCTGGGTGAACTACCTGTAAAGATGAGATGGTATTTACTGTCTATCGTTACTTGACCTTGGCCTTAATTGATCTTTTTCCACTGCAGATTGGGATTTTAAATACTAGCAGTTACTTAATCTATTTGAGTACCCAAAGAAACATTAAGCAACCACTTTAATATCAGGTCAGTAAGAATTTCCTCTTGGCTGACATTCTACAGAACAGCACAAATTCGATAAAAATCAATCTTCCCACCTATATGTGCACAGAAACACAATATGCGATTTCCCCTGGTTCCAGATTAACAGTAGAAGGCCTGCTAGGGTTCTAGCTTATCTCTACAGAATAAGCCAAATGATGACTTTCAGGCTTGTGTAGCCTTTTCTTACTGCCATCTCTCCCCAAAAATGTAACTTTAAAAAGACCTAACATGTATTTTTTAAGTTGAATAAAGAATAGTTTATTAAATATATGCTATGTCAGATACTGCTGTGTCCAACACATAAAATCTTAATTTCATGGCTTCAGGTCCACTGGGAGAAACCACTTTTAAATGGTCTCATTAAAGAGAATGCACTTCATAAACTTACATGAAAAATATTATTAAATAATTTCATTAACATAAGACACCTTTTAACTTAGGACACTAAGAATGATCTGGAGGCTTCATCTCTTTGGAGCTAAATTCTAATATTGCCAACTACCTCCCACCGTAATCCTTCTTTTGTTGCTCAATTTCTTCATGTTTAAGGCAATGCATCTAATTCATTTTAAAATACTGTTTTGATTTATCTAAGCACCTGTTGGTGATTTAAAACAGGGCTGTGATTAAACTCAGCAGGCGCATAACATAGGTGTAACTTCGAAGACTGTGGCACACCACGCTGGAAGCCCAGGTACACAGATTACTTCGGTGAGTGGCAATGGGAAAGGAAGCAGATGTCCTGTCCATGAGGTGAGGACAGACCCACGAGCAGGGCTAGCAAATCTGTGAGTAATGCCAAACACACCAGATACATCCCGGAAACATTTTGTACAAAACATGGTGAAGTAAATTTTATTTTCCTGTGGACTTCCACTGCAATTTCAGTGTGATGTTCCCACAGAGAAAATTTTTTAAATTACATTTAAAATATCAATATTTATTTCATTAAGCATTTTCAGCCCCTTTATTCTTCCATCATCTCTAGTAAGAATTTCATCAAGTGGATAACAGATCCAAATACATGTATCAGGATATACAGATGTTTATCAAAGCATGCCCAGAGACACCACTGAGTATGTGTAGGAAAGAAACACAGCAGAGTGGAAATAAGCAAGACCCCCGAAGTTGAGGAGATCTGGGTTCAAATCCTGGCTCTGCCACTTTCTTGTACAGATGACTTTGGAAAATAACAAACTCTGGGAAAATAACAAGCTTCCATGTCCTCAGCTGTGAATGGAGTTCATAATAATACATTACTAATAGTAATATGGGTACACACTAACAGTAGCTACTTCATGGGATTATTGGAGGCTTAAATAAGATAATGCTTGTAAATATATAGTAAGTGACTGATAATGAGTTATCATCCTTTTCCTGAAAATATTCACCAACTTCATGAGACTTGGACATTAAAAAGACCATATCCTCTCTGCCACAGTTATACAAAATGTTTCAGAAAACTAAGGATTTATGTAGAATGTGCTGGGGAAAAATAAAAGTCCTTGAGGAATTTTATGAATAAGGCTGTCCTTTTTGAAATTCTGTTATTCGCTTATTATTAATCTGAAAGAACATTGTAGTACTTTATTTCAGAGTTAACCGTAATTTTAATTACTTATTACATGCCAGTTACTATCTTAGACATTAAATTCTCTTAATCAATTCCATGACACAGACAGCCTCATTTTACAGGTAATGAAGCTAATGTTTAGAGAGGCTAAATAACATACTCAAGGTCATAAGGCAAGTAGGTGTCAGAAGCAGAACTCAAACTCAGATCTCATGGACTGACGTCAAGTGTCTTCCCATTAAACCAAGAATATCTAAAAACTATATCCACTACTCACTAGCTCTAGGTGAAAATTTTATTACGTGTTTTACATGACCTGCAGAAGAAATAGAATTGTAAACAGAGAAAAATATTACATAACTCTAACTTTCCATAACTTTTAACGCTATACTTACAATTATATTTATTTTTATCAGCTCATGAAGACATTCTACACTACAAACCTGTATAAAGTTTACTTCATTAACATCTGCCTTGCATATATGTCACTATTATGTTATTATCTGATGAAGGATCTGTGACTTTCCTTATTCATAAAGTTTAAAAGTACTAATCTGGGCCGGCCAAGTGGCGCGATGGTTAAGAGCTGGCTTGGGATGCCAGAGGGCCCTGGTTCGGATCCCACATATGAGGGCCAGTGACACTGCCTTCCACAGCTAAGATGCTGAACAACAGCTCGACCTGGAGCTGGGCAGCCATGATTTGCCAGCGACGGCGTAGGCTGCAGTGAAGCTGCAGTGGGCTGCCATGAGCTACCGTGAGTGTCCGGCAGCCGGCGTGAGCTGCCAAGAGCCACCGTGAGTGGTTGTCCAGTGTCCAGCGACCGATCTGCCTCACCCGGGAAGAGCACAATGATAATACCAACATGGGCCAGTGAAGTGACATCCTCCACAACTAGACTGAAGAACAAAAGGACAGCAACTTGTCTGTTCCCCTTCCCCGATTCCCCAATTAAAATCTTAAAAAAAAAAAGGTTGCTAAGAGACAAGCGAGATCTTACTGTTCCCACCAATAAAAAGAAATGAAAATTACATGACAGGACAGAGATGCTAGCTAACCCTGCCCTGGAAATCATATTGCTATATATAAATATATAACAACACATTGTACATCTTAAATTTACACAACATTTATGTCAAATTATATCTAAATAAAAATAAAGTTATTGTCAGCTTTTAGCTTTAAACTAGAAGTATTATTTCTGAAATAATGACTTTCAGGAAAAACGAAGGTATTTTATATATATATAAACACTTTCTCAGTATTTATTCTGGAATGTCCATGGTAACAAACCTACGACTCTCAAACATTACCTCCTGAGGGGTAATGGTTACCTTGATCCAAAACTTCTGAAGGTGGTTGGTTACACCTGAGGAAAGCACTCTATTGTTTATACCTTAGAAAAGAATCAGCACCCAGTGCCCAGTGTTTTTATAATGGGAATCATAAAATGATCTGTCCCTCTGTGGAAAAAACCCTGAAGGAATAAATTAACCACTTTTCACAGTTCTTTAAATGCTTTCAGGAAACTTCAAGATATCAACAGGTTAAACACACGCTCACAGCAGGAAACTTACATTCTATGAGGCAACACTGGCCACAGCACTACTTCACAATCAAGTGGACTGAAAGCTAGAGAGACCTAAACTCAGGTCCTGATCTCGCCTACTGATAGGTCAGAGCCTCTCAGGCCTCACTTTCCTCACCTGTGGAATTAATGGAGTTATTCATTCAATGTTGGCTGAATGCCTACTATGTGCCAAACCCTGTGCTAACAATGGAAGTCTGTTATTTTTGTCTTGAGTAAATAAAACCATGGTGCTTGCCCTTGCAAAGCTCCTAATCTTGTGATAAGACAAAGAAACGCAACATGACAACTGTTATGAACAAACTGTTACACCTATGCTAATTAAAAAGGGCTGCAAAGAGGAGATACATTAGCTGAGACTTGAAGAATGAATATGAGTTGCTTAGATGGGGATTATGGATCTTCCTTGAACAAAGAACAGACTGTGCACAGACAACAGGAAAAAACAAGAAGAGAGAGGTTTAGTGCAGATAAGGGGTCGGCAAACTGCGGCTCATGAGCCACATGAGGCTCGATGGATACATTCCGTCTCAAAAGTTTGCCAACCCCTGGAAGAGCCAATCCTGTCCCTCACAACAAATTAAAAATTATTTGAGAGCCATACATATTTTTTCACATAATCACCATTATGTGAATAATATCCTTTAAAAATGTTATAGATGAAACTATGATAGTTTTATTTTCATTTTCAATTTTACTTCAGAGCCACATGTACGTACCCAAAGAGCCACATGTGGCTCGCGAGCCGCAGTTTGCTGACCCCTGGCGGCTCTTCTGTCTCAAAAGTTTGCCAACTCCTGGTGCAGATGATGCACAGGCTGGGCACAGGGACATAAACTCAGAGCTTTCTATGCCACACACTGGAACTTGACCTTTAACCTTTGAGGAACACTAGGCTCCTTCTCCACTAAGACTCTGGAAACTGACTGTAGGCCAAACCAGATGAATCCTACTTGTCCGCCATTTCATCTACAGTTGTTAAAGAGTCTTTCAAAGCAAAAATGTTTTAAAGCAAGATAGCTATCTAAGTTTTGATGCTGATACGAAATCTAAGGCCTCACTTAACTGATAAATTTTAGCACTAGTATATTTCTATTGTCATGACAACATTCTAAAAGCAAGATATATGACAAGTGATTGACTATGGTTCTTTAGCGAATACAAACTCTGTAAACCTGTAGGTGTGAAAATTATAAAAAATATTAAATTTACATGCCCCCCCAAAAGACTTTTTCATCCTTTGTTCAAATAAAGCTTCACTCTCTTTACTCTGAATATCTACTAGCTAAAGAGAGTATTAAGTCCCATTTACCTGTGTTCTGCAGGTACGGGGGGTGGCCAAACAGCAGGGTCTCTAAATGGTTCATCCTGACAGGACACGGGAAAATCAGGGGGCTTGTCGATTTTAAAACTTTCCAACGTGCTGACAATACTTTTAACTTGTTCATATTCTTCCAATAATTCCTGCCGAACCTTAAAAAAATATAGAGCCTTTACACCAGAAACAGTTTCAAGTTCATAAATATTGTAAATCATAAATTCCTATAGAATGTAAATTTTCTTACTGTCGCTCAAAGTATGCAAAAGTAGTCACTAAAGCATATTTAAAAAACAAAGTGGATATAGGAGGGCGGGAATTTAGTCTGAAAAAAGACATAATTATATACCTTTTCATAGGGGAGGTGGCTATATATCTTTCATAATGGACCTTTATTTCTACCAAAGAATGTGGTGATTATTAACAATTTGAAACACGTGACTAAGTCAGTAATAAGTTAACCATTCCCAGAAATCAATGTTATGCTCAATCCTTTTATTTGTAAATAGCTTCCAAAAAACTGTCAGCCAAAATTTTGACCATCATTTCCTACCTCCAATATCACTTAAATATAAAATGTCTGCCTATACCAAGCATCTAAAAACCTGAAGTGGAAAAAATAAAAAAATAAAAAATAAATAAAAATTAAAAAAAATAAATAAAAACCTGAAGTGGTATTATACTATGAATCACCCACTTCTGATTTTTATTTAAGCTCTCCTTCACCTAAAATCTGAATTCTTCTGGCCTTGTTTAAATTCTTTCAAGTGCTGGGTAAAGTTTATTTTCAGCTTAAAGGCAAGACTTTTCCTATAGGTAAAAAGCCTTACTGAGCACCTACTATGTGGAAATTCTTGTGTTTTCAAACTTTGAGCAAACTTTGATTTTCAAAGGCAAACAGATAAATAGATTGAAAATTACAATTCTGATTTTTTATTTAGCCAGGAAGCATACTTTACTATAAAGCAGAGCATAAGAAACTTCCCCTTATCTTTACCTTGAACAGAATAGAACATATAAAGGAGCTTCAGAACCAAAGAAAAACCTAGGTAAAATTGAACTGCTCATATATACAATTACATGCTATACTTGGAAAAACAAAACTTCAGAATCTAATGGAAAGAAACACAGCAGAAATATCTCAATAGAAATGGCCACTATTTAACACAATTAAGAATATGTCAAAAATATTTCCATGCTAGATTTATAAAATCTAGTGGCTAGTATGCAGGAAAGAACAACTAAAATTTTCAACTTGAGTTAGAGCAAGTATATTGTTTTCACTCAACATAATCTGGTAACACTTAAATCAGAAAGTAAGACAAATGTACCCTGAAAACTTAGAAAAACATCAATTTCTGACTAGTGGAAAAATTAAAAGAAACATTTAAAAGGCATTAGTACATAAAATGGAAACTTCAAAGAAATACTCAACTTTGTACTTTTAATTTTAAAACAATTTTAAGTTTTAAGAGTAAGTGGAGAAATTATAATTCAACTTTTTAACTATACTATTAAATAATCTAGTTGTATAGTCAAGAGACAGCAAATATAATGGTTTTTTTTATTAGATTACTGACTCCTTTGTATTTGTAAGGAGTCTTTCAGAAGAAGAAACTTTCTTTTTTAAAAAAAATTGTTTTTCAATTACAGTTGACATTCGGTTTGTTTTATATTAGTTTCAGGTGTACAGCATAGTGGTTAGACATTTTATAATTTAAGAAATGATCCCCCTGACTAGTCTAGTACACACCTGGCACCATACATAGTTATTACATATTATTGACTATATTCCGTATGCTGTACTTTACATCCCCAAGGAGGAAACTTGCTTAAACAAAAAGTGTTATGAAATTGGTCAAAAATACATGCAGAAATGAAAGGGTAAAAGGAAAGTAGCAATACCTTATTTTATAAATGTGTACTCACACTCAACTAGGCAACTGATCATACAAATTTTTTTAAATTGAAAGTAGATTCCATTAAAATTAAATACCTTTGAAATATGTCTCATGAAATATGTTATCAAAAATATATCAACTACTAACTGGGCAAGAGAGAAAACTATTTGGAGTTCACTTTAAAATGTATCTCAGTATTCAGACAAGTAAGAACGCCTTAGGACATCACAAGTTCTAATCCTGCAAGTACAATAGACGCCGGCCCTCGCTCAGGGAACACTGTCACATGATCTCACCTGCTGCCATTTGCCTTTCACAGCCGGGTCCCTGACTGACTGGCAATGTCTCTGAATTTGCTGGATCACCCCTTGGTAATATACCATTGATGAGTCATAATTTCCAAGAAGTGCATATTCTCTTCCTTTCTTTGCATTGTCACAAATCTCAGCCAAGTTCATCTTCAGAGACCTAAACGTAAAATATAATGACTTTTTAATTAAGTTTTCAGCTGACTTTAAAACATTTTTTATTATTCTTTAAAACACCTGCTCAAAACTAGTTTGAAAGTCCAAGTGGTTCTCTCCTTCTTTGAGGCTATCTGAATGTATCTTATGGTACTGAACAAAGTTTCTAATTTTCGCAGAATGGGGAGGTCACAAACGAACACCCAAGGAGATAATAAGAAATTACACAGCTCTGAACTATTGATTTCTGTTACAGGTTCTAGGTTTTCCTTGCTCATTTGCAATTACTACAAGCTGTAATAATAGTAATGATGAATTTGTTTTACTTCTTTCAATTTATTCTTGACAATGCAGAAATATAAGAATATCACATTATATTTTGCTCTGATGTTAACACTGCAGAAATTAGTTCACACTAAAACTTTTTGGCCCCCAAGAACAAAAGGTCATAGTGAAGGAACTCTCTTTAAAGGAAAAGCCAATAGTTGTCCATGCACCATTCATACGTATTTAATGTCCCCTACAATGAAAATCTAAGCAAAATCCTGAATCAAACTACCTGAGCCCTTTTTGTTCCTCAACTTGTAATCTTCCATGATACTGTCACTCACTACAGCTTTTTATCTGTGCAAATAACTATCACTAATCTTTTCCCTTCTACAAGAAGCTAGACCATCATCTGAACCTCTGGTTTCCACCAAAGCCCTCAGCCCATCATTCTGGCCTTTCTTCCAGGCTTTCCAAGGTCTCCCCAAATAGTGCCAGGCTTCTATGCAAAATATTTTCCATGACAAAGAGCAGAAAGTCCAGAGACACAGAGGCATGACATCCTGGCAAGGAGTCCAAACTGCCCTACACTTACTACCTACAACAGCAAATCAATGAGCTCACTTAGAGGAAGTCAAGTATTTCTCTGTGCCTCCCTGAGGGAATTAAATTTTGGTGTGAGTGGCTACGCTCTTCCTCTCTGCCTCTTATCTATTCTTAAGGGGCTCAAAAACTTCCTCACAATTAACCACATCTAGTTGCACGCACTTTAAGTGACTCCAGTGCATTCTTGAAAACAAAGCTGCTTCCTTTATGTGTTTTGGCATATTATTATTATTACTATTATCATCATCATCATCATTTGCCGCTTCTCCCAGCATAGGTTCATGGCAGGCAGCATCTATGTTAAGAATACACTGCAGCAAACAGTACACTATTTTTACACAGTAAGAAATTCCAACATTCATTAGATCTACAGAATACAGAACCACCATGGAAAGCTTCTTCAAATGAGAACAGTAACACAAAGCAATAAGGTCTTATTACAATGAATGAATGAATGAATCCAGTAGAAATAAAGCTGTCCCATATATTTTCTCTTTTTGTTGTTTTATTTTTGTTTAGAAAAGTATAATGAGGTAACACTGGTTTTAAACAGACTTTCAATGTATCAGTAAGTCAAAATAACTAAAGCAATATGGTACCAGTACAAGATTTCACAGATGAATCAGTGATCAGTAGAATAATATTCAAACAATATGATGAATGTTTAAATACGAAAAATTTATTATAGTAAAACACACTTTGCCACTGATCCCCCTCAAAATACTTCCCATCGCTTTGAACACACTTATCCCTCTTGCCACTTTCTGAAGCAGTTCTGGAAGTCCTCTTTCTTGAGTCTCTTTAGTTGCGCTGTCGTGGCTGCTTCGATGTCCTGAATCATTTTGACTTCGGGGAAGAGCCAAAGTCACACGGTGCCAGATCCAGTGAATAAGGTGGATAGATGAGGACACACCGTAATGTTTTTGACAGAAATTGCCATATACCAGAAGCAATGTGTGACAGGGAGCGTTGTCATGATGGAGGATGATTTACAGCACACTTTAAAACATACCTTCTCTCAACCGTAGCTCACACCTGACTAACTGCACCGAACAAGTTGAAACTTGTCACACACTGTTAAGGTTCAAGACGCCACTGCCCATATTGAAGAGCTCTGCCTTTCCATTAGATGGCACTCGGCAGCAGCATTCACTGTATTATGTGATCATAGTGGAAAGGCTCTGTGTCACACACCTCTTCTGGTATGGCAATTTCTGTCAAATAAAAACACTTAGGTGTGTCCTCATCCACTTTATTCACAGATCTGGCACCGTGTGACTTCTGACTCCTGCCAAACTCAAAATGACCATGAAAGGTAAATGCTGACATCACGGCAGCCACAACAGCATAACTAAAGATACTCAAGAAAGAGGACTTTAAGAACTGCTTCAGAAAGTGGCAAGAATGATGGGATAAGTCTGTTCAAAGCAAGGGGGAATTTGAGGTCTGACAATTAAGTTCATGAACTTGCCACTGTGCACTTACATTGGCAGCGCTGTACAAACAGCTCGGCAAGGTTTCATAACCTTGGTATATCAGTGTCTCACAGCTATGTTCATGTTGACGTGTGGCAGTGTCTTGCTGAGTGGCGTTCATTATTGTTGTTGTGTGTTTTTGTGTGCTGTCACGAGAATGTCTGAGCTTGATTTAGAGCAACAAACAAACATTAAAGTTCTTGTTAAACTTGGCAAGAATGGAAGTGAAATCAGGGACATGTTAGTCCAAGTTTATGAGGATAATGCCATGAAGAAAACAGCAGTGTACAAATGAATTAAATGTTTTTCTGAGGGAAGAGAATGCATCATTGATGAAGAGAGGTCAGGATGGCCAGTAACGAGCAGAACTGCCAAAAACATTGCAAAAATTTGTCAGATTGTGTGTCAAAATCATCGGCTGACTGTGAGAAGCATAGCAGAGCAAGTAAATACCAACAGAGAAAGTTAGGAAATTCTTAACTGAAAATCTTGGCATGAGAAAGGTGTGTGCAAAAATGGTCCCAAAGGAGCTCACCGATAAACAAAAGCAAAGGAGAGTCAAAGTTTGCCAAGATCTTCTGGAGAGGCGATACAATGTTTTGGGCCATGTTATCACTGGCCATGCAACATGGGTATACCAATATGACCCTGAAACAAAGTGTCAAATTGCACAATGGAAGTCAGCCAATTCTCCACGACCAAAAAAGTTCCATCAGTCCAAATCAAGAGTCAAAATGATGTTGTTAACCTTTTTTTATATCAGAGGGATTATTCATTATGAATTTGTACCAACTAGACAAATAGTTAACCAAGTTTACTATTTCAAGTGCTGAAAAGGCTGCATGAAACAGACGAGAATGACCTGAACTTTTCGCTAACAATTCATGGCTCCTGTAGGACGACAATGCACCAGCTCACACAGCACTGTCTGTGAAGGAGTTTATAGGCAGTCAACAAATAACTATATTGGAAAACCCTCCCTACTCACCTGATCTGGCCCCCAATGACTTCTTTCTTTACCGGAAGATAAAGGAAATATTGAAAGGAAGGTATTTTGATGATTTTCAAGACATCAAGGGTAATCCAACAACAGCTCTGATGGCCATTCCAGAAAAAGAGTTCCAAAACTGCTTTGAAGGCTGGACTAGGCACTGGCATTGGTGCATAGCTTCCCAAGGAGAGTACTTTGAAGGTGACTCTAGAGATATTCAGCAACGAGGTATGTAGCACTTTTCTAGGATAAGTTCACGAATGCAACTGTCAGACCTTATATTTTGAGGGGGATTAATGGCAATGTGTCTTTTACTGTAATAATTTTTTTATTCAAACATTCACCATATCATCTGATCATTTTATATATATATACATATATGTGTGTGTGTATATACAATATGTGTGTGTATGTATAATTTATATATATATATATATAAATTTGTAATGTAATACATATAAAATTAGGGGTATGGTAAAAATGTGATTCACTTGTACCTGGAGCCTTAGGAAGGGGTTGGAGCAGAAACCAGAATAAATTCAGACATGGCCTGGAAAATTAGTGTCAATAGTCAAAGGGGACTGATTATAATGAGTTGCTAATTCAAATGTAAAAGGGGCTTTTAAAATTTAATTTCTATCAGTCCATATGATACTTTTTATAAATCACTGTGAAACAAAAGCATTAATTCTGCTAATATGTGCATGTATACAACTATGCAGAATAAAAACACCTGTATACAAAGCAGGAGTCAGCAAATTTCTTCTGTAAAGAACCAGACAGCAAATATTTTAGGTTTTGAGGGTCAACAGGCAAAACAGGATATTATTTAAGTATTTATATAATAAGACATAATTTTCCACAATTTTTATTGATGAAATTCAAAATAGTAATAATAGTGGAGCACAACTCTTTGTAAAACAGGCCTACTAATAAAAATGGAACTCATTTTTTTTTTTGCAGGGAGAGATAATACTTCATTTAGTTAGGATTCAAAGTTAATGTTCCCTACATCAAAATCACGTGTAAATATTCATATATTAATGCTGCTTTTTAGTAAGAGTTTATGAATTTCATGTTTGAAAATGTCTTTTACCCAGATAGATACTGTCACATACTGATATCAAATCACAAGCATACGATTTCATTCTGCATATTCATTGTTTAAAAAGGCATTTAAGTAATTTATTCTTCTCTTGATACTGTCTTTTCCATGTCATTACATCGCAGATTAATCACTTCCAACTGAAGGTTAAGTGCAAGTGCCTCAATTGCACAGTTAAATGGTTTTGTCATATGCAAATTTCCTTTGTACTTCTATCAAAGTCTGAAAAATGCTCCTGAAATTGCAATTTGAGCTCAGAAAATACATCTACTGCAAATCGAGGGTGGAGAGAATGGAGATCTCACTTCTTTGCTTCAACTTTTGACAGCATGGAAAGCTACATAAAACAGCTTGATATCTATCACTTGTGCAGCAAAAAAGTCTGCAGTAAAAAAAAAAAAAAAAGATTCCCCAAACCATTCAATGTTTAATAACAGTGGTTTAGAGCAGTTCCTCTCATTCAGAAAAATTGCAAATCAGCCCTAAGCTCAAAAGATTGCAATATAACTTTATCCCTCACTGCTAAGCTGCTGATCTGTCATGTCGTAGAGCAAGTCAGAATATTTATCTTCTGACAAAAATCCATGGAACTGACAATAGCTAAGTCCACAAGAGCACTACTTGGAGTCTTGAGACACTACTGGTTCTGTGTCACCTGATAGGATCAAATATTATCTGCAAAATATCTAATAAATTTTTTAAAATGAATAAACACAGGCTTTAACCACCTCACATTTGTACAGCTTTGTAAATTTGTTCACCCAAGCCTTTTTCTGACCTACACATATTTTACCACCATAAGCTGTAACACATCTTAGTGGATTCCACTTCAGGTTGTACAGACTTGAGTGTTTTCTCAACTTTTTGTAAGTATCCTTGCATGTAGTTGTTCTATGAACCCTATTTATCAAAACTAATTATTTGGTAATTTCAAACTCAGCACTGACTTCTTGAATAGACAACAGTTGAGCTGTATTGTTAACATCTGTCAACTCACCGACAGCCAAGGAAAACCATTCAAAATCATCTGCCTTGTTTTTCAATTGACTAATGGTGTCCTCAACTCTTCCTGCAACTGTTCACACAAAAAGGCTACCAGTTTTAAACCAATTTATTTTCTCTAAACACATTTCTTTGGCTGCCATAATCAAACACAATTTAGTTAAATCACCATCAGTAAATGGTTCCTTGCTTGACTAACAAATAAAACACTCAGAAACTTACCCTGGGTGTAGACTGATTTTTGTTTTTTAATTTTGTAAAAAAATTCTGCTGTGATAAGATATTCCTTTTTAAGTTTTCTACCTTTTCTGACTATTGCTGTCCTGACAGTTGGAAATACTGTGATGAGTGATTAGTCTAGTCACGTCGGTATATACTATATTTCTTTAGCACAGCTATAGTCATTGCATAATAAACACAATACTTTGTCATCTAATTCAATTACCCACACTCTAGTGTGCTTTAAACGTGTAACATGTCATGCCCCTTTTTCTCACCTTTTCTTGTTTTGACATAAAGGGTATGTGCTATTAGATAAAAATGTCACAATACACTGATATGCATGGCATGTGAAATGTGATTATAGTGTACCAAGCAGCAGTGCACAGCAATGAAAATGCCACAAAGGCTCTGTCTCAACTACTCAACTCTGTCATTCTAGCAAGAAAGCAGCCATAGTCAGTATGTAAACAAATGAATGTAGTTGTGTTCCAATAAAACTTTATTTACGGACACTGATGTCTAAATTTCATTTAATTTCCATATATCACAAAATAGTATTTTTTTTCTGACTTTTTTAACCATTAAAAAAATGCCAAAGCCATTCTTACTTCATGGGCCATTCAAAAGCAAGTGGCAGGCTGGATATGGCCCCCAGATTGTAGTTTGCCAATTCCTGCTGTCAGCTTCTATCTTAAGAATCTAGAAAAATAAAAGTAAATTAAACCCCAAAAGAAGTAGAAGGAACAACACAATAAAGTTAAGAGCAATAACCAAAACAATAAAACCAGAAAAGCAATAGAAAATTTAAATGTAGACAAAAGCTGGTTCTTTGGAAAGGTCATTAAAATGGATACTCCAGTAGTAATATTAGCCAGTAAAGGGAGAGAGAAAACATAAATTACCAAAATAAAAAATGAAAGAGGGGCAACCACTACAAACTTTAGAGATATTAAAAAAAAAAGGAGGGCTTAATGATGTGGACAAATTCTATGACACAACACACCAAAGCTTACTCAAGAAGAAACAGAATAATTAATCTGAATAGTCCTACAGCAATCGATGAAATCCAATTTGTAATTTAAAATCTTCCCACCAAAAACCAAACAAAAACAACAACTCCATATCCAAATGGCTTCACTAGTGCATTCTCCCAAGCATTTAAGGAAAAAATAAAATCAATTCTAAACAAACTCTGTCAAAGAAAGAAGAGGCAGAAAAACTTCCAACTCATGTTTTAAGGCCTGCATTACCCTAATACCAAAAGCAGACGTTATAAGAAAAGAAATTTACATTTCTGTATTCTTTGGGAACATAGATACAAAAATCTTTAAATTTTAGCTAATCAAATCCAGTAATGTATAAAAAGAATAATGCACTACGACCAAGTGGGGTTTATTCCAAAAATTCAAGGTGTTTTACATTAAAACACCAATCAATATAATTTTGAGGCCAGAAATGAAACATGATCATCTCAAAGATGCAGAAAAAAACTTTGACAAAATTCAACACCATGATAAGAACTCTTAGTCAACTAAGGAATAGAATTTCCTCAACCTAGCAAAGAGCATTTATGAAATACCTACAGCTAACATTATATTTATTGTGAAAGACTGAATGCTGTCCCCAAAGATGAATAAAGAACATTGCCTGTATATCTGCTCTCACCCTTCCATCCAAAATTAGAACTACAGGTTCTAACCAGTGTAATAAGGCAAGAATAAACTAAAATGCATATTAGTTAGAAAAGAAGTAAAACTGATTTTATTTAAATACAACATGGAAAAAACCTTAGGGGAGCTACAATAGCTATGAGAACTAAAAACTGGTTGTTGTTTTTTGTTTGGTTTTGGGTTTGTTTTTTGGTTTTTGGTTTTTTTTTTTTAAAGATTTTATTGGGGCATTGGGGGAGGGGAACAGCACTGGGGAATCGGGGGAAGGGGAACAGACAAGTTGCTGTTGTTTTGTTCCTCAGTCTAGTTGTGGAGGATGTTGCTTCACTGGCTCAAGTTGGCACCATCATTGAGCTCTTCCCGGGCTAAACACTGTTTTTTAAGGTTGTAGGGCACAGGTCAATTAAAAAAATAAATTATATTTCTATATGCTAACAATAAATCATTGAAAACTAAAATCAAAACAATGAAATAATTCAAGAATATGAAACACTCAGGGATAAATTTAACAGAATATATGCAATATCTGAACACTAGAAATTACCAAAAACTGCTAAGGGAAACTAAAAATGACCAAATTAATGGCTATATAATGGGGGGGGGGCATTTATGAATTAAAACACTCAATATTCGTAAGATGTCAATTCTCTTAAACGTGATCAATAAGAGTCAATGCAATCCCAATCAAAATCTCAACAGCCTTTCTTATAAATATTGACAAGTTGATTCTAAAATTTATATGGAGATACAAAGGACATAGAAGAGCCAAAACGGTTTTGAAAAACAGTCAAGTACAAATTATACTATCTGATTCCAAGATTTACTATAAATTTACAGTAATCAAGACAGTGTGGAATTTCATAAAGATGGACACATACACCAATGAAACAAATGAAGAGTCCAAAAACGATCCACACATATATGGCCAACTAATTTCCAACAGAAGTGTCATGGCAAGTCAATGAGGAAAGGATAAAATTTTTCCAAAAAGGGTGCTGAAACTATTGGATATCGATTAAAAAAAAACAACCAAAAAAAAACCCCTGAACCTCAACTCTTACCTTGCATTATATACAAAAATTAACTCAAAATGAATTATTGACCTAAACATAACAGTTAAAACTATGAACCTTCCAAAAGATAACCCAACCCAAGGTTTTGGTTGTTTTTGTTTTGGGTTTGTTTGTTTGTTTGATTGGTTTGGGGTTTTTTGGAACAATTTCCCAAGCCTCAATTTCCACAGGGCAACAGGTTATGGCCCAGGTAACAGCTACATATGCAGTAGGTTGCATTACAGGAGAGGAACCATAAACTTTAGGAAAACCAAATCTATTATATTGAACAGTATGCATGCCTACCCGTTGTTCCAAAGGAAAATACTATCTTTTTCTTCCATGGCTATAAGTAAGCCTAGTCTTTGCTCTGGAGGAAGAGACTGTATCTACCTCCCAAGGCTGTTCAACTTGGTATCTCCTTTTATCCTAGGGAGCCCCTTTGCCTCTTCTATATTGAATCCTTTCTTGTCTATCACATGTTTTTCTTTCTCTTGCTTTACTCCCTTACATAGGGAGCACATTTTCCATAGGTCGGAGGTAAAGTTTCTGAGACTGTGCATGTCTGGAAACACCTTTATTCTACCCTCACACTTCAGTGATAGTTCAGCTGGCTCCTGAATCCTAGTTTGCAAATAATTTTCCTTCAGAATTTTTAAGGCACTGTTCTATTACCTTCTAGGTTTCAATATTAAGTTGAGAAGACGAAGTCATTCAAATTTCTGATCCTTTATATATCACCTGTTTTTTGCCCTTTCTGCAAGCCTCTCTTTGACACAAGCTTTCTAAAACTGTTGATGATGTATTTGAAAGGGTCTATTTGGGACTCTTTCAATCTAGAAATGAATGTCTTCCAATTTTAGGAAAATTTCTGAATTATTTCATTGATGATTTCTATTTTTTTGGTTCTCTCTTTCTGGAAAACTTTTAATTCAGATATTAAATTTCCAACCTTGGCCCTCTAGTTTTCTTATTTCTTCTCTCCTATTTTCCATCTTTTTTATCCTTTTGCTCTACTTTCTTCAAGATTTTCTCAACTTTACATTCTAACCCTTTCTGGAGTATTTTTCCTTTTGAATTTTATTATTAAAATATGTAACACACAGAGTGCACTAGTCTCAATGAATTTTAACTTTGGATACAGCCAGGTTACACCGAATGCAGAACATTTCCACACCCCAGAAGGATCCTTCCCATTCCCTTCACAGTTAGTGCTCCCCCAGCGCAATTGCTACTCTCACTTCTGTTACCATCGATGAGCTTTGCCTGTTTTCTTTAAATCAGCTTTACTGAGGTATCATTTTTATACAGTGAAATTCACTAATTTTATGTGTACAATTTGGTTTCTTTTGAAAACTGTATAAATTGCATATCCACCATCACAGCTGACATACAGAACATTTCCATCACCCCAGAAAATTCCCTCCTGCCACTTTGCAGTCACTCCTCACCCCACCATGCATTCTTCTGTTGGCTTATCACTATAGTTTTGTCTTTTCTAGAATGTGACATAAATAGAATCATACAGTATGTATTCTGTTGTTTGACTTCTTTCATTTAGAATGCATTTGAGATTCAACCATATTGTTCCATGTATCAGCAACTCAATGCTTTTTACTGCTGAGTAGTATCTTATTGTATGGATATACTAAAGCTTATTTTTCACTCACCTGTCCTCCAAAAAGGCACTTGGCAGAAACAAATACAAAAGTACAGGATATAGCCTTGGCCCAGGCCTCACAGTATTTCCACTGAGGTTACAACTAAAATTTCAAGATACAAAAACAATTCACGGGCCGGCCGAGTGGCGCGATAGTTAAGAACTCGCTTGGGATGCCAGAGGGCCCCGGTTCGGATCCCACATATGAGGGCCAGTGACACTGCCCTCTACA
>NW_017731817.1:544660-557135 GCF_001890085.2 Hipposideros armiger | reverse complement strand
AAAAAAAAAGAAAAAAGACAAAAAAAAAAAATACTGAAGCAGCCTCAACTCTAGCAATGTGAACAAAATAACACTAGTTAAAACAGTGGTAGCAAAACAACAAATCAATTTGATTCTTAGCATTTTGTACCACATTGAATTCTACCAATGTCCAGGCTCTACTGTGTGTGTGTGTGTGTGTGTGTACATACACACACACATATAACACATATACACACATATGTTTATATGTGCATATGTCAGTATATGTGTATATATATATATATATATATATAAAATGTGTATCCAAAGTCTACTTTATCTCATGCAATGATTGCTACAGATACAAGCAATTAAAAAAAAAACATAGCCACAACTTCTCAAACTATTGCATACTCAATTATGCTTCAATAACAATAAATTAACCTCTTAGGTGAGTACTAGTCACCCAAATAATTAACTAAAGAAGTCACAATGCTTCCCACCTCTTTGTGTTGGGTTATATATATTCTCAAGGACTGTAGCTCACCATGAATAACAGAGAATATGACATATTCACTAACCCAGAGATAACAGGAGAATGTCTGCAGCGATGAGGCCTTTTCATTTATTTCCTTACCTGAGTTCACTTCTCAAATACTTGAGAAACAGAAAAATAACTGTCCATGCAACATAAAAGAATCTAGACAGATAATTCTAAGAGCCTAAGTGTTTCTCAGAAGTAACAATCACAGTAATTTCTGCCCATGTACTAAATTCCACTGGCCTCTTTGAAACATTACAAAAGATGTAAAATGTTTATCATCTGCCACTCTGTCTCAAGACAGCAGCTTAAACTATAAGTTTTAAGTGCATTAATACTGTTTTAGCATGAAAATAATAGTGACAACATTTAGAATGCTTACTCCACATCAGGCATTATCTCATTTAATCCTCACCACACTACTAAATAAAAATGGTTACCCCCATTTAAAAGAGGAGACTGAGGTTTTAAAGAATTTAAACTTGCCCAGAGCCTGAGTTTGAACCCAATGTGTCTGATCCAGAGCCTGCACTGTTGGCTCATTATACTCTACTGCCTCAAATGCCTTCAAAATATTGTACATCAACTCCTTCACAGTTATACAGCTAATCGAATACTAAAAAGCTAATTAGAAGAGGTGAAATAATGTATTTTGTTCTGGTTGCCTATATAGTTAAATACTGTTGCTCCTTAATTTCATAGTGTTTTGAATAATGTAACAGACAACCTTTCAAACCCCTGTCTGTTTCATATTCCTTTATCAAGTAGTCTTTAAACAAGTAACTTTATTATCATATCCATTCACTCATGAATTCATCATCCAATCTACACTATTTGGAAAGCATCTGCCCCATCTAGCTAATACCTACGTATATGTAAGAAGCTATGTAAGGCCTGTGGAGATGCCAACACAATAACCAAGTTCAAAGAATATATAATAATGCAGAGGATATAAGAGCAGTATAAAAATACCTATATTCACACCGGGAAGTATGTGTTAAATACCACTTTCATCATGTTCTCTCAGCAGTGGGTAACAAAAATAAAACCCAAACTACTGATCCCCTCATTCACTCCCTCTTCCTATCGCCTAGTTGTCAAGAAAAATAAAAAGAAGGGAAAATCGCCAAAAAGGAAAAGACACTGAAGAATAAGGACACTCTTGGGGACAGGGGAATAAGAGAGAACAAGATATTGAAATACAACAAATAATCTTATATTATTTGTCCCTGGAACACGTGAAAGTTATGAAAGTTAGAAATGAAATACAGTCTGTTCTTTGGAGACGATCTCGTAAGAAACACAAGAGTGAGTGTACCACCACTAAATGTTTACTGAGCACTGACTAGCGAGTAAAATTCTGGGAAAGAGTGGCCCGATCTTATTTGTGTATTGTCAGATTTGCTGCAATGTTTGACAGAGGCACACAATGTTTCCTGAACTGAAATGCAAGGCACCAGTGCTTGATTACTGTCCATATACTTCTCATTCTAAAGAGTTCTAGAATACTTTGGGAAGTAAACACAATTGGTGGTCAGTAACTAAGCTCAAAACACAAAACAATATAGACATGATTATAAACCATAAGTGTTTACAAAAAATATCATCATGCCAAAAGAATGTTAGAAAGAATAAAAATTACAAGCTAAAGTTCACTAAAAAGTAGGCTTAATAGGCTGCTTAATAGGAGTTTAATTACTCATTTAGAGTCATAAAGTTATTCCACCTCCATTCCTTCAAATAGGACCATAATCAAAGCATCCCTAGCAAAATAAACATATTTAAAAACATCTAGTGAGAAGAAACAACTCACCTTGGAAAATTACTCCATTTAAAAAAAAACACACAAAAAAAAAACCCTCATAAATCTATGCTTTAAATTTATCTCGCAAATGCCTACACAGACCTGACTTTTACGAGGTATTCTAAGGCAAGCTTTCACTAGGTCCACAACCTGTAAGTATAGTTATAGGAGAAAATGTATAAAATGATGCTGAGTACATTAAAATATATACATATTTTCACTTGTAAACAGATGCTCAAATATTAGTGAAATCATAATGTAAATCAGTCCAGGGCCGGCCAAGTGGCACATTGGTTAAGAACTGGCTTGGGACGCCAGAGGGCCCCAGTTCAGATACCACATATGAGGGCCAGTGACACTGCCCTCTACAGCTAAGATGCTGAACAACAGCTCAACCTGGAGCTGGGCTGCCGTGAGTCGCTGGCGCTGGCATAGGCTGCAGCCCCTGTGGCAGTGGGTTGCCATGGGCTACGTGTGTAGCCAGCAGCCAGCGTGAGCAGCCAGCAGCTGCCGTGAGTGGCCGTCCAGAAGCCGGCGACTGATCTGCCTCACCAGGGAAGAGTGCAATGATAATACCAACATGGGCCAGTGAATCAATATCCTCCACAACTAGACTGAAGAACAAAACAACAGCAGCTTGTCTGTTCCCCTTCCCCCGATTCCCCAGCACTGTTCTCCTCCCCCAATTCCCCAATAAAATCTTTAAAAATAATAATAGTAATAATGTAAATCAGTCCAGAAATGAGATCTAGTCAGAGAATCAAAGAATTTTAGAGCTCTGGGGATCTCCAATCATGCAGCGGAACTCCCCGCTTCTCTGAAGATGAAACCAAGGCAAAGTCATTGCTACTATTAATAGTCTAAAAATAACATTTCATAGTGCTTCGGGAAGCCTCATTTAAAAGAACCGATGAATCCTTTTACAGAACAAATCATCATTTTATAATGTTACTACCTGACCTACCTGCTTCATATGTCAGGGAAAGTCCCAGAACATGGCTGGGTCAAAAAGAAATGACAATCCCACCACACTATTGGTGAGGAGGGGGAGGAGGGGGAAAGTCTCCAGTTATTGAGCACGCAGGGTTCACCTCCATTAAAAACGTCCAATCTTCCGAACAATCTTATAAAATAGGTAGTATTCATATCTTTTTGACTGGGGTACAGGTGTGGCAGCTTGCCCACGGTCACAAAGAAAAGAAGCTGTAGTTCCAGAGCTGGACGGCAGAGCCCTCGGACTCCTCCCACTACACCACACTCAGTACCTGACCCCTGGAGAATGTTCTCTATAAAACACCACGTACATGTTGAGAAAGTAAAGTACAAAGCATTAATCCAAACACTCTGTAAGGGCCTGTCTAGTCTCACCGTGATATTTACACAAAGTAGACAACTGCCGGGTAAATGAATGAGGCGCTGAGGACCGGTGCCATCCTCCGCTCCTGGCCAAGATCTCTGCCCCTCAGTGACACGAGCCTATTGCTGTCCTCAATGGTAAACTCTCCCCTAGTAAATCAATCAAAATGCAAGGAAAACCACCATGCAATCTCATGTTCTGCTGGCACTGAACATTACTGAATTCTAATCTTATGGTCCTGAATCCGTCGTCCCTTTCCAGTGGCTGTGCCACATCCCACCATTCTCCCTTCCTAACCCCAACCTCTTCTCCCATCACTTGGCCTTTATTCCCACCTACCTCTTAGAGACCCTAAGCTTTGACCTCTCTCACCTTTTACCACCCAACCTGTCGGTATTCCTGTCTAGTCACCTTTTCTCCTTTTTTCAGTGTATCTCTCCTCCTATCAACCTTAGTACTCTGCCTAGAAACACAACTAGCACTTGGTGAACACATAAAATATAACAAGTTAATTTTAGACATTCCTTCACCCTGCTCATCCCATCCTTCCTACGTTCTCCAGGACCTCAATCAGCACTCTCCTCTCCCTCCATCTCCCACATCTTCAAACATTTCTTCTTTATTGGCTCTTTCCCTAATAGTTTGTCAATCTTAAAAACAACAACAACAAAAAAAATCCCTACAAATCTTTTTTTAGTTACTGCCTCATCTCTTTCTTTTCTTCATAGTCAAGCTTCTTTAAAAAGAAGTGTGACTGGAAATTTTATATTGAGGTAATGTCAATTTTTAAAAATCAGGACATATTAGTTATATTTTTTAAATAATCCTTAACTTTTAAAGATACATATTTAAATAATTATAGATAAAAGATATAATATCTGAATTTAGTTTTAAAATAATCCAGTTGGGATGGCAGGAGTTATAGATAAAACAAAATTGGTTATGTGTTCATTCTTCAAGCAAGATGATGCCTACATGTGAACTCATTATTCTATTTTCTTTTGATATGATTATAGAAAATTTTAAACTTTTTTTTTAAGTAGCCTATGCTCAGACTACTCTTCATTTATGCAAAGTTTAGAAATGATTTGTAGCCACCAAATTAATCCACTGGACACTCTTCAATCTTTACCTTACTTGCCCTCTCCGAGGTACCTGATACTCTGGGCCACCCTGCTTCTTACTTTCCTTCGCCTTTGTCATTTGTTATGCGTGCTCGGTCCGGTTCTTCTCCCTCTCTGCCTCCTAACCTCTCAGTATCATGTGAGTTCTTCTTCCACTTCATCTCAAAAATGCACACACACACACCACACACACACACACACACACACACACACACACACAC
The DNA here is from genome assembly GCF_001890085.2 of Hipposideros armiger. NCBI lineage: Eukaryota > Metazoa > Chordata > Mammalia > Chiroptera > Hipposideridae > Hipposideros > Hipposideros armiger. The sequence continues at coordinate 552,127 of NW_017731817.1, read as the reverse complement.
ACACACACCATAAATGCTTCTGCTTTCCAAGAGTCCCACATTCAAACTTCTTCCCTTTTCATTTCTACACCTTTTTCCTATGTGAGCTGGTCCATTCCCTCTTATAACTTCACTGCTTATCTACGTGCAAACCTTGACCGCTAGCCCTGAGCCCTCTCCTGGACTCCTGGACTCCAGATCCAAATGCATCCTTACCTGAATAACCCACAGGGACTTTGAACTAAATACTTAGAACTAAACTGACTTATCTTTATATTTACCTACACAAAAATCTGCTCCTCCCCATCTCAATCAACGCTTTCACTGTCCTGTCACTCATCCTGGCAGGAAAACTAGGAAGCAATATCTTAGGGTTCCAAATCTTTCTAGGCCCCAATATCCAAACTCTTATTAAGTCATATCAATTTTACCTCTTAAATATTTCTACAATCCATCTTTTTCTATAACCCTCACTGCATAGTTCAGACTCTATTTCTCTACTGGACTTTTTTTTTTTTTCTTCCTAAAACTGGCTTCCCTACCACCTCTCTCATTTCTCCTCTCCTAGGTCCACTCTCCACACTGAAGCTGGAGTTTTCTTTCTACAATACAAACCCAATAACACTACAACATTTGAAATTCCTCAGTGGTCACTACATGTTAAATAAAAGTTCTAAATTCTTTATCATGGTACAAAACACTTTAAGATCTGGCCTCTCCCACTACACTACAAGTATTCTGGGATTCAATCATCAGAATGGCCTAGGGTTCCCCAAACGTAAAACACTCAAATCTATCCTAAAAGCATGTTGTGCCATTTGCCTAGACTGACTTTCCTCATCCTCTCTCCACTGAAAGCTTTCTCAACTTTCTTAGCACAAGTCAAATGTCGATCATAGTGGAGACTTGCCTTGATCTCCTTAGAATCAGGCAGGATCTTTCTACCAATGTGTTCAGAGAATGACATCCATGGTTGAGATCCACCTGGATTGAAATCCCAGGTTCACACCTCATCAGCTATGACTTTTGGAAAGTTCTTGAAGTCTATTTCCTCACCTCTAAATGACAGTAGCTACTTCACAAGACTATTATGAGGATTTGTAAGGAGCTGCATGCAAAACATGCCCTGCAGTGCCTCAGACACAATAAGGATTCAGTAAATGTTAGTGTTAAATTACTATTTATTCCCACCCTGGGCTCCTATAGCAACCTGCACCCATCTCTATCACACTATTGTGATGACATGCTGCCCAAGCAGAGCACACACTATCTCCTATTCTCTCTTTATTCCCACCACCTGGTATAAGGCCTGGCACAAAAATAGATTCTTAAATCAAATCCCTACACTATATAACAGAAGGCCTCAATTATGTTTCTGATGGTCTTACTAAACCTACTTTCCATCTCCTGGTACAAAATTGCTACTTTAAGTAAAATTTACAGAGGCCAGCTTCATTTTAATTGCGAGAAAAGGAACTTTATAGTGGCTTTATGTTCTCTTCTTCTTTGAATACACACACACACACACACACACACACACACACACACACAAATAAGCCCACAATACTACCAATAGTTTTCCAATATACTATATAACATCCAAAATTTCTAGGATGGTTATCTACCTAACTGAAAAAATTTTAGAGTCATCAAATCAAGGCAGGTTTTCTAAATCTGTGTCAGCTTCCTTACCACCAGGACCTGACCCAACTCTAGGGACTAAGGTGTATTACACAGCGTTTAAAAAAAAAAAAATGGAACATGCCATTTTTCATTCTGAAAACTGCTCCTGAAAAAAACAATGTAATAATCAAAGAAAATAATTATTACTACCCAATGCTTAAAAAAAAAAAAAAGACAAGCCTTTAAGTACTTTAAAACTTACTACTATAATTTAAAGTTGAACTAATCTTCAAAACAGAATCAAAATATGTGTAGGCAGTGTTCAAGCCAGTGGGGGGACAGGGCTACAATTTTGCAATTCTGGCCCTCAGTAAATAAAGTGTAAAAATGCAAAACGGTAAAAATACCAGATACTCCTACATAACCGCACAGAATCTTCTATCTACTTTTATACTTTACCTTTAAACATCAATGCCCTCTGGGTAACTATTCATTAATGGGTTTAATACGCAAACACCACTGGGCTACTTCACAATTAACATGATCAAATATCTATAAAGAAACGTATCAGGGAAAGGAGAAAAGCCTGATAAAACATAGCTTGTCGGGTCTCACATCAAATGAGTGCCATACATACGGTTCTGCACCGAGAGGCAGCAACCTGGGCGGGTCAGAGGCGCCGCAGGCCCGAGGCCCTGCAGCGGGGGTGGCTGCTCATCCCCGAGCCTACGCGGGGCGCTGGCCCCGCAGGGGTGGGGCTGAGCGCTGCAGCCAGGGCGGGCCCCACGGCAGAGCGGGAAACCAAGTCTCACCTCCACTTCCCTTTCCCAGCGCAAAGAGCCCAGTTCCGCGACCACCCAAGAACTCCTCACCACAAAGAGAGATTTTTCTCTATCAGGGTCCGCTCAAAGTTTATCGGTCTTTCCCAGCTATCGGGGACGCCGGGCTTTGTAGTTCACCCGTCCAGGCCGCCCCGCCAAGGCCGCGACCCTGAGGAGTCGCCGAACTACAATCCCCACAGTGCCCCGCGAGCCTCCCCCCATCCCCGCTGCTCTCTCTACGTCCCCGTGCGGCGGCCAGCGCCCGAGGACCTGCAGCGGGAGACAGGGTGCAGCTGTCAACCTGGGCACCCCACCGGCTGCTCTCCCACTCGCGCCGGTCTCTCTCAGACTCATTACCAGGGTGCCGCAGGCCGGCCGACCGTTGGTGATGCGATCAAGGTGGGGTTGGGGTGGGGCCCAGGCCGCCGCCACAGCGCCGAGTCCGTTAGTTCACGACGTGCGTGTAGAGGCGGTGGCGTGGCGTACGGTTGCCATGGCAGCGCGAGCCGTGCGGTGGGGGCGGTGCGGGGCCTCGGAGTTAGCTCCGGGGAGGAGCCTGAAAATATCGCCTGCGTGCCGGGGGAGGGAGGCGTGAGGGTTCTATGGAGAGAGGGAGATGGTGACATTGAGGAGGTCGGCTGACTAACTGAGCTCTGGGGCTGCCTGACCAGTACGGCGGAGGCGGCCAGTCCCCGTGGTAACACGCGTGTCCTGTTTCCGCGGCCGAGCGCCTTGATGCAGCTGGATGCAGAGAGGACGGCTGTGGCATCAGAAGGGGGAGATCCAGAAGGGCCCCTCCCGCTGCCTATCAGGCCTCACCACCGGCTCTGCCCCAGGCCTATTTGCAGACGGAACCACCTCGCTTTGGACTACTCAGCAGTCTAATACAATATGCAACCCTCCACACCTCCTTCCTACCATTTTCTGAGCGTTGCAAGAGAAGGGAACCTTTTAGTAAGATGAAATGCATATTCCCCTCAGGAGGTTTGAGAATTTGTAAGGAGCATCAGTTTCAGTTGCATTTTGATCTATAATATTTCTTACGAACTCATTCGTGGACTCGTACAATCTCAGAGAATATGGAGTACGAAGAAACTTTCCTCTATCCTTAAGGTTCTTTTGGCTGGTCTAATAATCAAATAGACATGAGACATATTAACAAGAGAAAATGACCAAATTTAATACATAACATGTATGGGAAGTCGGCATACATGAGAGTCAGAGACCCCACACGTAGGAGAGGTTCAGAGACAGAAAGGAGAAAACATTCTTTGAAACATCTTGGGGCTTCAGAGGGTCATTGCAGGACGATAAGAGCAGTTGTTTAGCAAATAGGGGTTTGCCCTGCCCTATAGACAGGTCACAAGTGGTTCTCTGATGATTATCAAGGCCCCTAATTCAAGATCTTCTAGGTAGTTAAGGAGAGGCAAGTTTCTCTTGAGCCTGAGGTTAAAGTTGCTTTTAGCTCAAAACAATTTGCATACCACAGAGGCCCATCTTGAGGCGACTTGTTCTGAACCCCGACAGTGCAGTATGGTACAAGCTGAGGGTAAAGGCCCCGTGCTTCTAAGTCCACTTCTTTGTTCCTGTCCTGCCTCTAGACTGGGTAACATAACCAACCAGCACAGCTGACCTGCTCTGCCTGATGCTCAACTTTTAATCTGCAAAATGGAGATAATATCCATCTCACAGTGCCTGTGAGGAATAAAAGCATTGATACCCACGAAGCATTACAAAACAAAGCCTGGCATTTAAGAATAACTTTTAAATATTAGTTGTTAAATCCATTGTGATAAGAGCCTGAAGAGCCGTAGCTTGGAGATGGGGATGACTTAAGGAATTTTTCTGTAATGATGGTAAAAGCTCTATATCTCGCTTAGGGTTTGGGTTACAGGGGTTATATGCATTTGTCAAAACTCATGAAATGGTACGCTTCAAGATTTGTACATTTCACTATGTAAATTTACCTCAAAAAAAATAACATGAAAAGATTAGTGGTTTGTGTTTTTTTTTAAGATCAATTGACTTAGAAACTTTCAAACATACAATACAGTATTATTAACTATAGTCACCATGCCACACATTACATGCCCAGGACTTACTTACGTTATAAGTGTAAGTTTGTACCTTTTGACCACCTTCACTAATTACCCCAACCTCACCCCCCTCTACTCCGTCCAACTACCAATCTGTTCTCTGTATCTCTAAGGTGATTATTAGAGCTGTAGACTCTTAATAGAGATCATAGAGATATTTTAGGACCAATCTCCAGATTTTGCTGATGAGGAAAATGAGGCCTAGAGATTTGAGTAAATGGAGGGGCTGGGGGAGTGGTTACTAAGCCTGTCCTTTTCTAGTCATAAATGTCTCTTGAGAAATTATGGTTGAAAATAGCAAGCTACTGTTCCAGTCAGGGTCACCTTGTCCACAGAGATTTTGTTGAAATTGACTCAAGCCCCTTTTCCACCTCCTGTGGAGAGGCCAGTGTTCTCTCCAGGATCGCACATCCTCTGGGGCTTAACAATTTCAGGGTCACTCTGACTCTGAGTTCTTGCTTTCACACATAGACGCCTTCATATCTCAACTCCTGCAACTCATTTTCTCTTCTGCTGACATAATTTAGAAAGCAAATCCTTTTCTGTGGTTGTTTGTATAGCAGACTCTTCTAAAGGTTTGGAGTAACTGAAGGGTTTTAAATGTAGGATGCAAATAACCTCACATTAGAATCCCCTGATCTCAAAGTCCTTCCACATCTCAACAGCACTGGTATTCACCAACCCCATCCTCTTTCAGCATAACCAGGAACTTCCCTCTCTCCACCCTCTCTCTGCTCCCATCTCTCCCCTCTTCTGTTCTATCTTTATACAGAGCTTATAGTTCTGTCTCCTAATCCTTCCTTCAGGGCCTCCTTCCATTCCTAAACTGTTTAACAAAGTATTTTCCTACACAAAGAAAGTACCTGCTTCACCAGTGCCAGCTATTAAAATAATATTCTTCATGCCAGTATATATCTGTATATTCTACTTGACTCAGTCCACAGTGTAATTACTCAATAAATATTACGCAGCTGATGCACATGACCTGTCCAGGCTACCTACATAGTGGGTTCAATTATGAAAACTGTTCAGTACAAATGAGGAAGCAGTTGATAGTAGCTGGAATCTGAAGTCTAAGAGAAAGAAAAGAAAGCAAAGTCTACATGGTCATAGCTTATATTGAGCAAAAGAAATGACAGCATGCAAACAATAAAATCCAGAATGAAATCTGAGTATTAAGCAATAAAATGATATCCTTGTGGAAGCAACACCCAGACCTGTCACCTCTAGCAATTTGGTCACAACTCTGCATATGTAATAAGTATATACATAGATTCTCCTTTACTCCTAAAGAAGATAACACTGACCTGCTATCCGCTGAGCACATGTTTTTGTAGCAGGGATGATAAGCTCACCTGGTCCACCCATCCCTCATCTGGTTTCTATTGTGAACAGTCACCTATATTTGCAAAGCAGCAGGCCAGGGTTGCAGTGCAGTCTCCAAGTGCAAGGTCCCAACACATCACCACCCCTCTTGTTTCTGAAGTCAGGATCCCAAAGAACCAGCTCAGCAGGACGAGCCACATGAAGAGAACTGGTGACAGCAGTGAAAGGAAACAGCTGCTTTGCAGTAAGCAGAAGGAGGGCAGTCACCCACAGGATGACCTTAAACACCTCACATGGCTGTGGACAGCTGGAAAGAATGAAGACTGCCTATGAACTTTATTGTTTTCACTGGATACTGTGGGCCAGTTCAACACACCATGCAAATCTTAAAGATGGAGCTGAAAGTGATAGCGGACACACCCACACAGATAGACAATATGGCCAAGAGCCACTGCCCTCGTTACAGAGCCTTAGCGCATCTGGTTCTAAGCCAGGGGGTGTTCCTCAGTGCTGTCTTCTCGCCCTCTGGAGCATCTGACTTGGCTGACCACCCTCCTCAATGACCCGTGACCTTGGTTCTCATCCAGGCATTGTGGTGTTAACCAGCCCTTCGACCTGCCCCTTAAATATGGGACTAGTTCCTGAGGTTCCGTCTACACCCTTTGCAGTTCCAGGCTCCATCTCCCAGCTCTGACTGGCTCCGCATGCCCTGTGCTTGTTACCTTGATCTATTGCACCTGATGTTCTCTTCACCTGGAATGCCACCCCCCTACCCTAAACAATACTTGGTCTGCAAGGCCTTTACATGAAAACTTCCAGATTGTTCCTGCTCTGTACTCAAAGTATTCCCTGCCAATATCACCTGCCAGACAGGTGACCATCTGCTTAGTGGCAGTGTATTGGCTTTTCTCCTCACTAGATTTCAAGCTCCTCTGATGTACAGTTCTGAATATTCCCCCAAAACATCTTTATAATGCCTTTTATATAAGAAGGACACAATAGGTATTTTTTATTGGTGGTCCCTTTGCTTTTCTCCTTAGTCAAACCTCCTCTCTGGGAGCTCTCCCTCTTCTAGTACCCTACAGGACATTTGCTGCCTCTTAATATAAACACCCTCAAGCCTGTGGAAAAGTGTGGGTCCCCACATGTGATGTATTCGGCGGATGGCTACTTTGGGAAGCAATTCCTTTAAGTCATTTTTGGTATGAAAGGGGGTCAGGAGGTAAACGACACTCAATTCCAATACTCAAACTCACCACTATCCTTGAAGACGTCCTAGAGCAGAGTTTACTAGGTCACTACATCAATTTGATGGGTCCCGTCCAGCTTTTTAAAATTTAAAATGGGATAGGGTAAGGTAGAGTAGGGTAAAGTAACTTAGTGCAGAGTGCGTGTTCACAATCCCGAAAGTATTGTATGGCAGTCACTGGCTGTTGTCTTCCAGCTTGGGACCTGTTGAGGACTAGCCCTAGGCTGGGGCACCCTTCCCCCCACCCACCACCCCCAAAGGAATTTAAAAAGCTCCTGCTTCAGCAAAAGTTAACAAAGCTTCTTGACAAGAGACTGGAAAAAGATAAGTTAGGTAGCTTGTTAGGAAAGAATAAACAAGACATGTTTTATAG
>NW_017731817.1:515681-544470 GCF_001890085.2 Hipposideros armiger | reverse complement strand
TTACACACTAACTGTTTTTTTTACTTCTGTATCCAACTTCAGCTATAAAACCCTTACCCACTAAGACTTAACTGCTGGTCTCCCCTTTGAGAGACAGCCCCAGGTCTGGTCATAAACTCTTTGGAACGAAAATTCTCTTATACAAGTTTTGTTTAGGAGCCTTAAACTTAACAGACCTACCCTCTATGTACCGCTTTGTGCTGGGCGAGCTGGAACTGTGCAAAGCATTTCTGAATTGTCATCTGGCTTCCCGGGCACTAGAGCAGGAGTAAGGCTGGAGGCGGGGCAAGCGGCTTGCTGACACTGTTGCTTCCTGTTGGTGTACTCTGCCTGCCAGCATCACCTCAGCAGTGGCCTTTTAGCCTGTGTTTATAAAATTTCCTTGTGCGAAGAGACAGAAGAAAGAGGCTAGCAACTCCATCACTACATCAAGAGTTCATTAAGGGAATGAAAACCCACGCGTCTTGGAAGGAGGCAAGATGACTTGGATGTCCTCTGGGCTGCCTGGCAGGTACTGAAGGATTATATAGGAACCGGGCAGGATGGATATAGGAGTCCGGGTGTGTGACCCTCCCTAAATAAGGGGACAATGCCTTACATGCTTGCCCAGGGCAGATGCTCTAAGACCCAGCGCGCCTGGGGCCCCGGGGAGGGGTCTATCACACAGTCTCTGAGGGGTGTATGGGAAGCAATCACTGTTCTGGCCCCGATCCAGCTTGTGGGTCATGTCAGGGAACAGCCTCTCCTGCACTGCCTGGTAGCAGTATTGCCCGACTTAGAACCACCAGACCTAACAGCGTTAGCCAGGTCCTGCGCCCCACCCCCACCCCGCCCCCAGAAGCCTCCGAGGCGCCTCTCCTGGAAGCTACGAGTTCTGATAACCCAGTCTTCTCCAGTCTTTGACCACTGGCCTCAGGGACAGGAGCTGCCTACTGCAGTTACCACTTAGGTGTTTCTCCAGTGTTGCTTTTCAAATTCTCCAGTCCTCCAACATCGGTTCCATCAATTTTCAATGCTAAATTCTCTCTGTTGAAATACTCTAGTTTCTTTTTTCTTGACTGGTGGGCCCTGATAAATATGGATGGCGAAGTAAAATGTATTTCCTACCATGAATGTCAGTCAAAAAGTTTTAAGAAACACTGCCTGGGGAGGGGGTTGTCTTAAATAAACAGGCAGATGCCTTAGGTGCCCAGGGTCAGCACCAACACGTAGAGGTGCCGCGCACTTCAGGTCTGTGAAGAGCAAAGACCCAAGTCACTACAGCCGCTGTCCCTATGGACCCCACGCCTAACCTGGCCTGTAAGGATCACTGCGCATGAACGTACAGTATTCTCTCAGGGTTTGGCCGGAATCCCAAGCTTCACCTGGAATCTGACACCTCTCACATGTGGCAACTCAGCTTTTAACTTGCCACCTGTCCACTCCTTATTGGTAAGTGGGAGGAAGCAAAACGTTAATGATGACGGAAGCCGGGAAGTGGTACCAGAGACATCCTAAAATGAAGTGGAACTTAGTGAGTGGAAGGGAAGAATTAAAAATGGAAGGAAAACTGACTCTGGGTAGAGGACACACAATGCAATATACAGATGGTACGTTATAGAAATATACACTTGAAACCTATATAATTTTACTAACCAATATCACTCCCAATAAATTTAACAAAGATTAAAAAAAAATTTTTTTTAATGTCCAAGGGTGGAAATTTTTGTCTCCGATGCTGCCTTTTATTGTAAGTAACATAAGGAAATAATAGACAAGAGAAGAAAATGAAGAACCTTATGCTTTCTGCCTTATTCAAAGTGAGGCTTTTGCTCTATTTTATTCATGAACTTTCTATACTTTGGCTTCAGTGCTCCCATTAGAAGTGAGACTTTCCTTGAAAATCCAGAACTATGAGGCCAGCCTCACCCAATCATATATCCCTAGTGAAAAGAACTGCCACATTTTAGGAATTCAAAACTTTTCTTCCATATGCTAAAATAAACACAAAACCTCCTGGCATTAGCCTACGTATGGGGATTCTCCTTGCTTGTGATTTTGTATTTCTTTATGCTAATTTTAAAATATGAACAGACAGCCCAGGACTCGAGGCTGTTGAGTGGATTTGTAACAGTCTGCCGTGTTGCGGGGTACGGAAGTCGATGAATGAGAGCCAAGTGCTGTGTGATAGCCAGTGTCTTGGTGCCCCCGTGGAGCTCTGCAGTAAGTCACCACGCCTACTCCGCAAGACGCTAAGGCGACAGCAACACCTCTTTCCCCTCACTGTTTTAGGAGCCTACATTTAGCAGAGGAATCCATAACCAAACGTGCATTACTCAGGAAAGTGTTGGCAAGAGTTGCTTCATTTGTGACAAGGAGAGTCTCTTCTAGTGAATCGAAAAGCATGTCACCTTCTGATTTAGCCATCGAAGCATGTTACAAAGCAGGTGGCATGTCGTGGAGGAAAAGCAGTTTGTGGTCAGGTTTTCTATTAATAGAAGGCAGCATGGTGCCAAGCAATCCTAGCCACAAAACATTTCAAGTCTGAATGGGAAAAGGAGCAGGCCAGCTGGGATTCCATTTCACTTTCTAAGATACAAGCCACTCTTAGAGGGTCTCTCCCATTCCTGGGATCCTTTCTTTTCCCATATTCCTGTGTCCTGTTCTACTTGAGCTATGGACAATTGAGAGCAACAGCTTTGGGGGTAAACTCCATTTCTTTTCTTCCTTCCTATTCTGCTATATTTTAGGTCTTCTTTGTGAGTTGTGTGCATAAATGATACAAAATCACAAATGTTGGCTTACATGAGTCATTCCTAAACGGTCTACTATTCAAGCAAACTGTTCAGAATCCCATTGTCCTTGGTATTTTCTCTTTGTGTTGGCCGGGATGCCTGGCTCCTTTCTCAAATCTCACCGCAAACTTCACGTTTCCCCAAACCCTCACAGACAGCTGTAATAAAGAATTCTAACAGCCCTTACTCAACCTCACTCTGTCCCTTCTCCCCAGCTCACCAGTATCTGTTCTCATTGCCTGAAAGTGAAGTTATGATGCATAAAGTAAGGACAGCAGTTACCTACATTTTTAAATGTGTTTTCCTTCTTGATCTGTGCCAGATTTATGTGTTTATAACACATAAGCTTTTCCGGTTTTGTTTTTCTTAACATTTAAAACATACGTAAAACTTATAGAGTTGTGTAACCAAAACAACAACCAAAAGGAAAAAAAAACAACAAAACAAAACCACATCCTGATTTTGATGTTATTTTTGGATACATGTTTTTTACTATTACTATGTATCTCTGTATTATAAGCATTATAATATTGCTTTGCATGCTTTCAAGCTTTACATAAATGTTATTATACTATAGTTTCTTAAAATTGCCTTTTTCTGTTTAACCACGTGCTTCTGAGGTTTATAAACGTAGAGTTTATTCATTTTAATTGCCGTAATTATTTGTTACGGCTCATGCATTTTCTACTGATGAATATTCACTTTCTTTCCAACCTTCTTGTCCTAGTACATTCAGGGTGTTATAACAAAAATATCACTGGATGGCTTGTAAACAATGGAAATTTATTTCTCGCAGTTTTGGAGGCTGAGAGCTCCAAGATCAGGACACTAACAGATTCAGTATCTGGTGAGGACCCACTTCCTAGTTCATAGACAGCTGTTTCCTTGCTGTGTCCTCACATGGCAAAGGGGAGAGGGAGCTCATTAATCCCATTTATTAGGGCTCAACCCTCATGACCAAATCACTTCCAAGGGCCCCACTTACTAATACCATCACATGGTGGTGGTGGTGGTGGTGGTGGAGAGGGGTGTCAGGATTTCAACATATGAATTTGAAAGAAGACACATTCAGTCTATAGCATTGCACCCTTGGCCTCCCCAAAATAATATCCTTCTCATATGTGTCTACTCAAAACTCTAAGCCCCCAAATCTCATCCAAATATCATCTAAATCAGATATGAGTAAGACTCAAGGTAAGATTCATCCAGTGTCAACTTCCTCTCCGGCTGTGAAACTGTGAAACCCAACATGACAAGGGCTTCCAAAATATACAGTAGTGGGGCAGGCACAGGACATTCTCATTTCAAAAAGGAGAAATAGGGAGGAGAAAAGGAGTGACAGGTCCCAAGCACTTCCTAAACCCAGCGGGGCAAACTCCATTAAGGCTGGAGAACAAGCCTCATTGACATATGTGCCTCCCTCCAGGCCCGCTGGGCAGGGTCACGTCTTCCAGACACACTGGCATGGTGGTTCTGCCCCATGGCTTTGGGTGGTTACTCCCCTGTGGCTCTGCATTGCTCCAGCCGGGGGTCTCTGCAGTGGCCCTGCCCTCTCAGCGGCCCTCTGCCTGTCCACCATCCAGTGGTTCCATGGGACATTGGTTCTTGCCTTTGAAATATAGGTGGGTTTGCTGTACCCGGACCTGCCAGGGCCTCCCCTGGGGCAGCCAAGGAGGATGGTGCAGGAGTGAGGGAAGCAACCTGCAATGGGAGGCCGTGCTCCTCCACTGGCACTGAGGCCTGAAAGCCAGCAACCCCTCCCTTGAAACTGGTACTCTGGGCCTTTTATGGGAGTGGGAAGCTTGATGATCTATGAGTCACCTTAGAGGAAAGGGGGTCATTCTTCCATTGTCTTGGAGAACAGCTCCTGGCATCCAGCACTACTCTCTTTATCAAATGGTCTTAGTGTTCGCTCCTAAATAGACTTTCTTGCTCTTTTCAGTATGGATAGACAGCATTTTCCAAACCTTTCAATTCTGCTTCCTTTTTGATTAACATTTCAGTCCTTATTCCTCTCTCCTTGCATTTTACCACAAAAAGTCAGGGAGGACCAGGCTGCTCCTGCAACACTAAATATCCAGTGTCATTGCTCATAAGCTCTAACTTCCACAAAACACCAGGTCATGAACACAGTTCAGTTATTTGCCACTTTATAAAAAGGACAGCCATTCCTCCACTGTCTAGTAAAATGTTCCTAGTTTCCCTCTAAAACCTCCTCAGAGTGGCCTTCACCAGCCGTCTCGACCAGCATTCTGCTCAGGATCACCCAAGATCAAGGCTTGCCCTAACGCCCTCCTCTTTCTGAGCCCTCACCAGCATCACCCTTAATGGCCTGTTCACAGCTATGTCAGCGTTTTCTAACACGCACCTCAAAACTCTTTCAGCCTCTACCTATCACCCAGTTCCAAGGTCAAGTCCACATTTTTAAGTATTTGAAGTACCAGCAGCACTTTACTCCTGGTACTTCACTAATATTAAAGATTGTACAATTAATATTCTTGGATATTACTTTGTGTATGTGTATGACAGGTTTTGTAGGGTTTATGCCAAGAAGTAGAAAAATGTATAGCAAAGTATGTTACTCTTCAATTTCCCCAGATTTAACAAATTGTTTTCTAAGTTAGTTGTATTCACTTATACTCACAACAGCAATGGAAGAGAATTCCTATATGTCATGGACATATCCAACATTTTCATCTTTGTTGGTCTGGTGAGTGTGAAATTAGGAAGATGAATTTGGGTTTGATATGGGTGTCACCTCATGAGTGTTGTCAAGTCAGGACTATGAGGCTGAAGCCAAGGAAGCAGAGGAAGTCAAATATAAAGTGGGTGGTGTGTTAGTTATTTCCTACTGCATAACAAATGCCCACAACCTTATAGGCTCAGACAACACACATTTATTATCTCAGCTTCTGTGGATCAGAAATCCAGGCACAGTTTATCTGGGTTCTTGGCATCAGGGTATCTCCCAAGACCGTCAAGTTGTTGGTGGGAGCTGAGGTGCCACCTGAAGGCTTGACTGGGAAAGGCCCCTCTTCCCAGCTCACATTGGTCTTGGTGGGACTCAGCTCTTTGCATACAGTGGGACTGAGGGCCTGGGTTCCTCACTGGCTGTTGGTCAGAAGCAGCCTTCAGTACTCTATTATCTGAGCATCTTCGTAGGGCAGCTCCTAATATGCCAACTTGTGTCATGAAAATCAGCAAAAGAGAGACTTGCTAGCAAGATGGAAGTCAGCATTTTAAATAACCTATTCATGGAAATGTCATCCTTTGCGTATTATACTGGTTAGAAGCAAGTCACAGGTCCCACCCATGCTCAAGGGGCAGGGATTACCTAGATGTGTGAATTCGAGGGGGTGGAGATCAGTACAGGCCACCTTGGAGCCCATGTGCCACAGGCAGGTGTAATAGTTAAGAATACTGGGTAGCCTGCCATTGCATACCCAAATGATAGTGGGTTAAAGTAGACTAGAGCTTTACTTCTTTCTCATTTAGTCTGGAATAGGAAGTCTGGATAGGCAGTATAGGGCTGCTGTGACAGGGACCTGTGTCGCTTCTATTATAGCTTGTCAATCTGCCATTCACAACGTGTGGCTCCTACCTCATTGCACAAGATAGCTGCTCCTGCATTGCCACTGTGCTGCAGTCCAACCACTCCAATCCCTTCTGCATACTGGGGCCAGAATAAATATGTTAAAATGCAAATCTACTCACGTCACTTCTCTGGGTAAAAACCCTCCAGTGGCACTTCCAGCCTAGAGCAGAGTCTCTCAAACATGTTTTACCATTAGATCCTGTACTTAGCATGGACATACATATATAATTGCATATGTACATACACATATGCTCAAACATATATCTATAACTGAAACATAAGTTTCATGAAACAAAACTCACCTTACTATATATAATACGTGCCGACATTCCCTGTTCTAGTTCATTTACATTTAATTCATGAACTGCTAATGAATATGGGGGACACTGGCCTACAGGATACTCCAGCGTGCCTGCTGAGCGTGCTCTCTGCCCTCCTCATGCTCCCAGCCCACTCTGCCTACACACCTCCTTCTTCCGCCTGGAGCACCTTCCCAGCTCCTCTCTGCTCTTCGAGAACCAGCCCCAGCATTCCCTCTGGACCCAGTCCCAGCCCCCCTAGAACTCTGCCTCCCGCCATCACAACCCTCATGCTGACTCTAGTCATGCATCCATGCCCTGTTTCCCCACTAAACAATCAGCTCCTTGAGAGTGGAGACTGTGTCTTTGCAGTTGTGTATCCCCAACCCTTGCATAGTACCTGACATAGTCAAATTTTAATGCCTTTTTCCTATATGAATAAATAAGTGACTAAATGTCATAGAGTAAAAAGTTGCTGGCAACATTTATTGAAAATCTATTATATGTAGGGCTGGCCGAGTGGCGCGATGGTTAAGAACTGGCTTGGGATGCCAGAGGGCCCCGGTTCGGACCCCACATATGAGGGCCAGTGACATTGCCCTCCACAGCTAAGATGCTGAACAACAGCTCAACCTGGAGCTGGGCTGCCGTGAGTCGCCAGCGACGGCGTAGGCTGCAGCCCTTTTGGCAGTGGGTTGCCATGGGCTACCGTGTGTAACCAGCAGCCAGCGTGTGTAGCCAGCAGCCGCAGTGAGCGGCCGTCCAGAAGCCGGCGACTGATCTGCCTCACCAGGGAAGAGCGCAATGATGGTGCCAACTTGGGCCAGTGAAGCAACATCCTCCACAACTAGATTGAAGAACAAAAATGACAGCAACTTGTATGTTCCCCTTCCCCCAGTTCCCCAGCACTGTTCCCATCCCCCCAATTCCCCAATAAAAATCTTTAAAAAAAAAGAAAGAAAATCTATTATATGTAGAATGCTGTGCTGGAGAGAATAATGAGAAACTAGTGGAACTTGAGAGTGATAAATTTTAAAATGGCATAGAGTGACCTGCTTTCATAAATAAGGAGTATCTTGATGTCTACAACTAAGTGTCATCAGATGACTCATTGACAGCGGATTGAATGATGAACATGGAATTGAAAGGAGTCATTTCTGTCATCCCTTCTCTTAACTGACTCCCTGTTTTCATCTCTTATAAGGAAAACCTCAGACACCCTCAGAAATTTCTCTCCTAACCCAGGTCTGCTCTCCAACAGGGGGGCCCAGTGTTGAGCCAAAGAACACTGTTGTTCAGTGACTTTTGATTAAGTACCCACATGACTAATTTGGAGCCCTCCAAAATAGGCCCAGGGAGCCAAGATGAGGTACTGTGAGGTTTACAGACTTCGAGGGTGGTTAAGAAAACCTACAGCAGCTGCTTCAGGTGCCATAATCAGCCAGAAAACCAGGAACACGGCAGGAATGGAGGTGTGAATCCAAAATCAATTCAGGGTCTCCCTTCCAGACACTTCTTTGACCCGGGGAAACCCCATCTGCTCAGGTCAATTCTGAGATCCTGGCTGGTAAATTAATGAATAAACCAGGCCCCAAACACATGCAGGCCATATTGGAATGAATAGAATATTGTTAAGTACCAGCTCACACCGTGGGGGTCATTTAAAGTCCCAGGCACAGGAAAACAGCATCACAAGTAACTTGACCTCACTCAAACCACTGCTTCGTCCTTCTAGTTAATAATAATGTAGCAACAGCTTATATTTGTAAGGAGTCTTACAGTCTCCAACAAGCTTTATCTCATTCGATCTGGAGCAGCCCTGTGAGGTATGCTCAGGTAATATCCCCATTTTATAGATGAGGAAACAGAGAGGTTAACCAACAGCCCACTGGTCACACAGCAAGTGAGAAACTGGAACTGAATGGGATTCTAATTTATAATAGCACCAATTTGTCTCAAGGAAATAGCAATCAGAATCTTGGATTCTAATCCCAACGCTGCTAGCTACTTAGCTGTGTGGTCTTGGATGTGACATTCAGCTTTTCTGAACTTCATTTCCTTTCCTGTATAAAAATGTACATAATTAGCTTCCCTATCTGCCTCATGGAGTGCATATGAGGACAAAACTGGTGATTTGCATGAAAGTGCTTTCAAACTGGGAGGGTAACTAACACACAGTGTCAGGTCTTAGCAATCTTTTCTAACAAAATAACGAGAGTAATGCCTATCACCTTTTTAGTCTTAACCGGTGCCTTTCACGGCAGCCATTGAATAATTTTTCAGAGTATCATCGCCTATATGACACCCCTGTTGCTCACCTCCACAGGTATAACAGTTAAGGATATTGGCCCGTGAGGGAGGAGGAAGCTCTTTGTGCTCAGAGTGACTGTTGAGCAGTGGTTCTCAGTGTTGTAGCATCTTGGCATCACTGGAGAACATTAAATATGCAGGTGTCTAGGCCCCACCATGGCCAATTAAAATTCCAATCTGGGGCGGGGGATACTGGGCATCAGTATTTTTTAAAGCTCCCCAAGATTCTAACTTGCAGCTAAGGCGAGGGATCTCTGGTATAGAGACGAAAAATCCGTCTATTGTTCCAGAGATGGAAGCCCACAGCCAAGTGTGTCTGAGGTCACTTGGGAAAGAGATCTTGGAGCGGGACCTTGAACCACAGATCCTAAAGTCCCACCATCACATATGTAGCAGGCCTCCTTTCTGGACTTCTGCTGTAGGAAGCTGTGTGACTGTGTAAGTGCTGGGAAAGACAGGGAGCCCAGAGGACCCTGCCCAGGGCAGAGCCCCCATTCTTACACATTTTCTCTTCTAAGTTCTGCTTCTCAAAACCATTCCACAATAACTTATAGGGATTCGAAAATTGAATACCTCTATTTTTAAAAAAATCTCAGAAAATAAGCAATCTATAAGTGGCCAATCCTGTTATTTTTTACACCGATAATAAGGAAATAAGCGTGCATTATTTAATATTAGTTTCTTCCATTCAATTCCATTGCACTTGTGAATTACCATGTTCTGTATGTTTCATTTTAGGGTGAATCAAATAAGCATGAATTTACTTTATAAATGAAATATAGTTCCTATCTATTAAAAGTATTTAGCTTCTAGTAAAAACGTAGGTTTAGCCATTTGGCCCAAATTCCTTAAAGCCATTGCCGAAGAAAACGTCCAGCAAAAGTCCAGAGTATAACTATAATTAGACCTTCAACTTTGTGTCTTCATAGGACACGAAGTACACTTCCACAGCTACTCACTTCTGAGCTCCCTTCTCATACCAGCAATGAAGAAACAACATAAATAAAAGAATGTGAGTTTTCGGGATCCCCCTTTAGCCCTGGGCACCACTCGAAAGGAACATTCTCTTAAACTGGTCCCATTAGAATTATCGCGAGATGAAACGCAACTTCTCACTTGTTTGCTTCTCTCATAAGGCTGGGGACAATTTGGTTGGCGTAAACTCCTGTTATAAGTC
This sequence comes from Hipposideros armiger, assembly GCF_001890085.2. NCBI lineage: Eukaryota > Metazoa > Chordata > Mammalia > Chiroptera > Hipposideridae > Hipposideros > Hipposideros armiger. The sequence continues at coordinate 534,315 of NW_017731817.1, read as the reverse complement.
CTGGAGATTTAAACAATGAAGAGGTTTATCTCTCATCTGAGAAGAGTTTATAGTCCACAGCATAGCCTGCAAACAAATCCTCACACCTCTGGGGCTTCACAGTGAAAGACAGTGATCAGGCAGCATTCACTGTGATGCAGTGAGTGCACAAAAGAGGGAGCTGGGCTCCTCTGAGGGGCTTAGGATCAAAACTGGCTTTCCTGGAGAGACAACAGAAGAAATCTGGCAACCTAAATATATTTAAAGAGCTTGGACCCCCAAGGGAGAACTTCCAACTATTGAAATGGAAAACATTAAGCATTTGATAAGTCCAAAAAGGAGATTTTTAATGAAAAACTCAGAAAAGTACATAGGCATTGGGTAGGACATCTTAAAAATAATAATAATTAAAATTATACCTATCATATACAGAGTAATCAGTTGGAGAGACTTTATATTTATAATGACATAAGAAAAAAGATCTAAAAATAGACTCCACAAAAAATGAACTCTTCTTTCTCTGGAGTTTGTGAGAATATAGCACTTCATTATACAGTCGGTATGTTCTGTCTCAGCTTCTCTCAGGCATAACTCTAGACATGGTCTCCAAGATCTTTTTCTCTGGCCTCTAATTACAATTCTGCTACTTATTCCTCAACACAGCCTACGTTTCATATTCTTCTTATATGAATGAGATGCAGTCTGTGCTGTGGTTAAGCTCTTGGGGCACCGGGCCCAGCTGCCTGGCCCAAGTTGTCTGACCTTGGCAATGACCTTACCTCTTTGTGCCTTGCCTGCCTTGTCTATATAATGGGGATAACAACAGTACCAGCCTCACTGGGTTGTCGGAAGAATTAAAGCAGTTATTCCACGGGAAAGCTCTTGGAAAAGCCCCCTACACACAGTAAGAACTCAATAAATATTCACTGTTATTACCACTGCATTCTGCGTTTCTCTTGGTGCCTATGAAAATATTTAGTATATTTTAAAAATAAAAACCAAGACGCATGATCTACCAAAGGATTGTTTTCAGACGTGTGGATTTATTTATGTGGGAAGTCTCCACAAACCATGGAGGGTGCACATTTGGGGCATTGCTTTTTTTTTATTACATACAATCCTAAATACCAGGAAATATTCACAACGCGTTCCCTGATCAACCAGTTTATACTGCATTTGAGAAACAGAATATACGCTCATCAGATATTAATTCAAAATCCAGAGCAGTTCATGACTATGTGTAAAGTAAGCAATTCAACTATAAGAGCTACAGAAACAGGGGAGAGAGAGGATACTGAAGGGGTCCAGTTATCAACATGTACATAAAGTTGATAGCTGCATGTGGACCATGACACACAGGTAAGGAGAATGAAGGGGCGTTCAGTGGGAGGGAAGGCATGAAACTACGGCAGGTAAGATCCCCCCATTCTTGGTGACTGGTGTTTGAACTTAAGTGACAGACACTGATCGGCAAAACCACTCCGGGCACAGGTTATGTGGCTGGGGTCTTCCAGTGCCAGACGGAAGAGTTTGATTTCACCCGGAAAGTCCCAGAAGTTTTGTTTGTTGGAAAGTGGCATGTACACAGATACATACAGAATAGGTTCGTGTACGAGAAAAGTTGAATGGCTTTTAATAAAGACTTTGGCATGAGGTGATGAGGTTCTGGACCAAGGTGGGAACATCGGGAACAAAAAGGAAGCAACAGCCATGAGGCATGACAAAGATTTGTCCCTTTCACACCGTCTCACAGCCAAAATGCTCCCTAGCCTCAGCCTTTGCTGTCTGGGAGCACCAGGCCAACCTCAGAAGGGCTGGGAGCATTTCCAAGGTTCCTGAGGGTGTTAGGTCTCTGGGCTTTCGGTGCTAGAGGACAGGAACTCCCTGGCCCACCAGGAAACTACTCCAGGGTCCTGGTAGGCGGTCGTGTCCTGACCCTGATTTTCTCCCTCTTGCCTTCCCATCGTGTGAGTGTCCAGTAGATTCCAGACAGTGAGATAAAACCATGTTTGCATCTCGCAGCCTCTGAAGGTCACCCAGTACTTCCCAGTCGTGTACAGTTTTAAAAATTATTTTTTATTTTTATTGAATAATTTTAAATAAATATCATTAGTAAATTAGTAGTTTAAAGGGTTATACCAGTATATACTCTAAATGGATGCAGTTTATTGTACCTAAATTATACCTAAAGTTGATTTTAAAAAAACAAAACAGATTTGATGATTGAAGATACAGAGAGGTGACAATTACAGCTTGAAAGTCAAGTACAAAAGCTTACCTGACCAGAAACCGTAGTCCCAAGTCATTATTGCGATTTAGAAGGCTGTGTTGTTTGCTATGTGTATGGTAATCTGCCTCATGTTGTGTCATGGAATCATTTCTTAGGCAAAATTAACCATGTAACAACCAGAACAACCAGTTTCTATAATAGTTCTGTGAGTATCCAGGCATAAAACTGCAGTCATCTGCTCTGACTCAACACCTTATTGGAGTGGACGCAGTCATGCCTTGGATAATGGTTTAAAGCGATGGTTAGTCTAGATAACCTCTTAAACTCAGCAAGTAATGTATGGGTTAGTATTTTCTGTGATGCATTTATGGTGGAGATAGAGGTATGTACAGCAGCGCGACTCAGAGTGGGCCCTGGATGGGCAGCATCAGCATCACCTGCGAGCTTCTCCTAGAAACAGGTTAGAAACGCAGGTGCTTGAGCCCCATCCGACACCTTCCGCATTGGTGGGGTGTGTGTGAGTTGGGGGAGGAGTCCGGCACTCACATTTTACATCAGTGGGGAAGCTGTGTGCACACGTGTGTGTGCGTGTGCGCGCGCGTGCATGTGCATGTGCGTATGTGTGTGTGTGTGTGTGTGTGTGTGTGTGCTCCACACAGTGGCTGAGAAGCAGAAACATAATGAAGAGCCACATAAATTTAGCTATTTTATAGATATTTATTACATTTATGTTTTATATAGCTATATAGAAATATATCCATATGTTTTGTAGTGACATATCCCTATAGAGATAGAATAGTCCTCCAATTATTTTTAAACCTTGGAACTTACTCTTTCCAGTAAGCTCCTAACACGCAACCATACACGCAGAGGCTGAGAGGCTTCATGTTTCTCATACTCACCAAATACACAAAAGAGGAAACTATAACAAGACTTACAATTTCTCTTTTTCAGAGACTCAGATTTTTCTCGGATCCTCAGCATGTTTTTCAACCACAGATGGATTTGGATTTGTAACTGCTTCAACCATGTCATTCAACTTGTACATGAACCAAGCTGGCCCCCGTCACCGTGCAAACAGAAATCTCTAAGACTGTGTGTACTGAGCACACAGGTAAGTGACTGGCATTTTTACTTTTTTGGAGGGAGGGCTGTGATAAGTTTCAGTCCTCTGAAAATGAATCCACAACAATAAAACAGGCTGAATGTGTTTCTCCAGTAGAAAAAAAAGGAAGCAAACCTGCTACAGGTAAATTGAAATCTTCAAATAGACCCATAACACATCGCTGAGACGTTCTTGAGATAATGGCTTTAGTTAGACTGGGGCCACAAATCTTTGCATTCCTTCATTCGCCTGGCAGGACTAATGAGGTTTGATGGCAGGCAAGCTGTTTATCCCTTGGGTGACATTGGCAAGAACAGCTATATCTTTATCAATCAAGAGTTTTCTGCACTGCAGCTCTTTCCCCCAAAAAATACCACCCCAGCCTAGGTCACGTTCGCGACATGTAAGAACCTCATTTCTTCACATAAACACTCCACCCTTCCCCTTCTGTTGTTCATATCTAATCATTCTTTCCTAAAGTCACATTGCTTCACAAAGGAGGCTGGTGGAAGAAATGGATGAAAGGAAAAGAGATGAAAAGAAAGTTTCAAAAGGAACCTGCAAAGAGATGCAGGCCTGACAGCTCCAACTAGAATGTTATATGTGCCCACTGGCCATTAGGAGTAGAGCTGCAGACCATCTGCTGCCTGCAGGACATGACATCGGACAGGCAGAGGCTCTGCTCCCATCGAGGGTGCTAGGAATAAGAGCATGGTGACCACCACTTCAGTCTGGGACCAGGCCCTGCCTCCTCGTTGGAGCTTTCCTAGTACCTGTAACAGCCAGCAATGCCTTTTTAACACTCAACTACACTCATATACACACAAACATACAAACTCACACATTTGATAATGGGCATCGTAAACTCCTACAATGGCATGTCCTTTCTACCTTTTAACAAGGAAAATGTCTCTAGTTCTAAGACCACAAAGATATTGGAGAAATGACTCAGCAAACATCGATAAACAGTTCTAGTTCTGGCTAAGGTGGAGGGAGCTTTCTCCACCGGTTTGTCCCAGTGTACACAGCTATTACACCTGGACAGAATGTGGGGGCAGCTGTTTGAGGACTCTTTAAAAAAATAAAGAGTAGCAGGTCAATTGAGGAAGAGGACAAGAATTCAAAGTAACATCAAACTACCTGTGGATTTACCATCTTTTCCCTTTGGTATTCCCTGGACAGGCCTCAAGGAGGCCTGAACCCCAGAAGTGGGCACTGGTGTGGACAGAAAGCACTCCAGCAGTTGAGTGTCACCTAGTTGACACTCAAGACTTGAGAAAGTCTTCTGGCAGTGACAGCAGCCAGAAGCTGCATGGAAGTCCCACCTGCTGCACGGACAGTGCCAAGGAAGGGGCACCTTCCTCCCCTATCAAAGGAAGGGCGGGCCTGAGAGCAGGTGCTTTCCCCCTCTCTGTGCTCCCACCACTTGGCCAGGGAGATCATGGAGATAATGGAGGTGGGGAAAACCAACCCATAAAGCTATATGCTAACTTTGGGGCTCACCCCCAAGCTATGCACACTTGCATTGGATCACAAGAGCTAACAAAGACTTTGAGAAGTGAACTAACAGCTACATCACCACCTGGGCCCCAGCCTGACCGTGGGGGGAGGGGAGGGACGTTCAGGAGAAGCCCGAAGAGCACTGCGAACTGCCTGCCACAGGAGGAAGAGGGAACCCGCATGTCTGCAGGGGAAGAGATGACCTAAAAGCAAGACCTGAGCCCCACCCCAAAACTTCCGTTCTACATTGTTTCAAAGTTGTATTTGCGTGAGTCTGCCCCCTAAGGCAGGAATTGTGCTTTATTCAGTTCTGTGTCTCCAGAGACCTGTACAGTGGTGGACAGTAGAGGCGCTTACATCAATGTAGGTAGTAAACCAGGATGGATGCAAACGTGACTGAATAAATGAACTATGTGACTGATACAGGCCAAATCCTGCAAATACAGCAGATGGCCACGCTCCCCCATCCAACCTTGTTTCTTATCACTGAAGGCAGCGTGCAGTGGTGACCCAGTGGCCTAGGAGAGACGAGGGTATCAACAGAGGGACCCGGTCTGGCAATGGGAAGGCAGGGGCATTGGGCCACAGCAGGCGACTGACAACCCTGCTCCATGGATGGACATGAGCGTCCATCTCTATGCTGAGCACAAGGAGGGAAATAAGCAGCAGGAAACAGCCCAGTGAAATGCACAAGGGCCATGTGCAAACCACAGCATCCTCTAAAGCATTTTTTGTTCCCTGGAAGCTCCTTCAAAGAGCAGCCTGTCTTCAAACAGGGCTAAGAAATACTCTGTTCTGTCTTAAGGACAGACAATGCATATGTGCTTAATTAACACCTCTGGAAGGTCCCATAGTAAAGAAATATGTTTAACTTTTTTAAAGATTTGATTGTGGTATAATTAGCAAATGCATAGATCTTAAGTGTTCAGTTCAATGAGTTCTGAAATTGAGTACTTCCTCTGTTACCCTGCAAAACAAAACATACCACGTTTCCATCACCCCAGAAAGTCTCCCACCCCATTCAATCTCCTACCCCTGCCCAGCAGCCAGCGTCTGACTTCTCATCACCATAGTCTGCTTTTGCTACTTCCGAGACCTCAAAAATGAAATCATGCCACATGGATTCATTGGAGGGTGTCTGGCTTGTTTTGCTCAGTGTGAAATTTTTGAGTTTCATCAATGCTGTATCAGTTCATTGTTTTATTTCCCTTATTTATCCATTTTTTTGTTAATTGCTGAGCAGTATTTCCATGGTGTGTGTGTGTGTGTGTGTGTGTGTGTGTGTGTGTGTATTATACATATATATATACACATCATGACTGGTTTATCCATTCTCCTTCTAATGGACATTTGGGTTGTTTCCAGGCTTTGATTATTATGAAGAAGGCAGGCAAGAACATTCTTGTGCAAGACCTTTTGCGGACATAAGCTTTCATTTTTCTTGGGTAAACACTTCAGAGGATTAGCTGGGCCATTGAGTAGATATGTTTAACTTTATAAAAAACTGCCAAACAGTTCTCCAAAGTGATTGCACCTGTTTAGCTATTTAAACTTAGGATTTCCTGCATTCATTTGACCACACACCTGTGAAATGAGCAGATAGGTTGGGATAGCTTTTCAGATTCCTCCCAGCTTCATGCAATGAGATAATGGCCACGGCATTGAGAAGAGAAGTTGTTCTGCCTTCTTTGTATAGATCTTGTAGGAAAAAGTGAATGAAGGGAAGCCCAGAGTGGTCAGAGAGCATTTGGAAGGTTGGGAGCAGGAGGAGGAGAGGCCACTGAGGTCAGGGGTGGGGGAGAGCTGCCAGCACGCGGTCGATTGGACAGAGGTGTGAAAAAGGGATTTTTCAGTCAGAGGGAACCCAAGATCCCAAAGTTAGAACCAATTAAAACAGAAACAGAGGTTTCCACAATGTTTAAGAAATTTCTCTCGTCCAGAAGCATCAATAATGACAAGATATTAAGAAAACTCGTCAACATTATCTTTGTTGAATAGATAATTTGGAGTAAAAATAACAATAAGGTACACTATGATTTTATTAATTCTAACTTCATTTATTAAGAATTTCCAGTTAAAAAAATTTAAGTCATGAGGACGTAATATACAGCACTGAGAATATAGTCAATAATGTCACAATAACCTTGTACATGACAGATGGTTACTAGTCATAATGTGGTGCTCACTTGGTTAGATTTTTAATGTTGAATCACTATGTTGTACACCAGAAACTAATATATTGTATATTAACTATATTTTCATTCTAAAAAGAAACTTAAGCTTATAAAGACATCTGAGTGTAGTGACACAATTCTTCATGAATCTCTTAAATTTCTGCACATCTGGAGCAAAGAACCTGACTGCCCTTTGTCTGAACTATCTTTCAAAAAATGTTTATGTAATGACCATCCCTAAAAAACAGACACTGTCTGCCTCTGGAGCAAAATGCAGCTTTGCTTACATCCTTGGAAGATGGAGATAATATACAGCTCTGAAGCAAAGGGCATGCATACCCACTGCCCTTTTTAAAAAGATTCGGGTTACCAAACTCAGGACTCCTCTCCTGAGATGCAACTTACTGCATGTGCAGGTATAATCTGGCCCTCCTTGCACTGCTCTCTGGGAACTGAGGCTTGGGAAATCGGTACACCCTATTCCCCCAGAAAGTGCTGATAATCTGTCTACTGCTATTGCTGTGAATAATGAACTGTACTTCCCACCAGTATCCATGAAACTGTGGCAGGCTCACTTACTTCCATGCAAGTGGGGTAGAATCTCCATCCCTTTCAAGTTCTTGACAATGACGTGAACTTAATAATAGCAGCAAAATGTCTTCCTCCACATTTTTCCAAAGGCTAATTTGTAAACAAGGCAAATCATTCTAAACTCCAGAGATTTTATTTTAAATAGGGTTCAAGAAATAAAGAATTTCTCAATGCACTGTTAATTTCTAAACCTAGGGGCTCAGGGTCAAGGGTTTTTCTGAACTTTTTAGAAAGTTATTTTGCTGGCACCAGTTGGGGAAAGATGACTCCTTTATTCTAGGAACCAATGTAGGAAAACTTCTCTCTCAGCTGCTGTATCACAAGGAAGAGACTCAAACTCAGCCTCAGCTGACAAAATCACACTGTGGCCCAAGGGCCAGTCTTCCCCTGCTTCTTCAGTTCCAAAGGTTGGCTGGCTCTCTGTTCCCACAGAAGCCCTGAGAAGGGCTGATTCCCTCTGTGGTCTCTGCAAAGAATAGGACAGTGTCTGTCCACATGGCAAACAGCTGGAGAACCCTTAAACAAACCTCCAGCTGAAACAGGGAACCCTCATGCACTGATTGGTGCAGCCACTATAGAAAACAGTGTGGAGGTTCCTCAAAAAATTAAAAATAGAACTACCATATGGCCTAGCAATCTCACTTCTGGGTATTTATCTGAAGAAATCCAAAACACTAATTCAAAAACACTAATGCACCTCTATATTCATTTAGCATTATTTACAACAGCCAGGATACGAAAACAACCTAAGTGTCCATTGATAGACAATTGGATATAGAGGATGTGATACATATATACAATGGAATATTACTCAGCCATAAAAAGAAAGAAATCTTATCATTTGCAACAACATAGGTGGACCTAGAGGGTATTATTCTAAATTCAATAAGTCAGACAGAAAAAGACAAATACCATATGATCTCACTTATATGTAGAATCTAAAGAACAAAATAAATAAACAAAATGGAAAAAAACTCACAGATACAGAGAACGAATTGATGGCCGTCACATGGGAGGATGGTTGGTGGAGATGGGTGGAAAAAAAGAAGGGATTAAGAAGTACAAATTACCAGTTATAAAAACTGTCACAGAGATGTAAAGTACAACATAAGGAATATAGTCAATAATATTGTAATAACTATGTATGGTGTCAGGTGGGTGCTGGACTTATTGGGGTTATCACTTCATAAGTTATGTAAATGTCTAATCACTATGTTGTGCACCTAAAATTAATAATATTGAATGTCCACTGTAATTGAAAAATAAATTAGAAAACAACAACAACAAACCTCCAGCCAAAAAGTGGCAGGACCCATGCATCCAACTTGCCAGCAACAGTCCAGGTTTATACCTGTTGTTCCCCATTTGGACAGTAAATTAGTCATCTTAGTCAAAGGATTCAGGAAGAATCTGTGTCCCTTCTCCAACCTCTACAGCCCACATGCCACCTCCTCTGGTGTTCCAGCCACATCTTTATTGAACTTGTGTTTGGAATTGAGTGAAGTCACATGAGTACTCTCCACAATTGCTACCACCATCATGTCGTGAATTTAGGCACCTTGAAAATCATGACTTCCCTCAGCCCCTTCTCTGTAGGGCCAGCACTTCCTCTACCTCAGGCAAGCAATCCCCTTTTCTACTTTGAAACACTGTTCCTTTTCTTCTTCAACAATCACTCTCACCTGTAACAGCTGAACCAGATTTTTTGAGATTCCCTCCAGATCTAATATCTATCATTCAATGTTCCCCATTTACTTACTCACTCCCCTTCAAATATACACATAACCCCCCAGATTGCCACCAACCCTACACATGTTCCCGTTCTAATGCAACCTCCTAAACTGTCCAGTTCACAAGTCAATTCACTCCTGGATATTTTCTGAGACAGATTTTATCTTTGTATGCCACAGAGTCTGGGGGCTCAGTAAGGTCCCTAAAGACTCACTCATTGAAAACCCGGTGACTGTTTCCCCTGCCTCCTCCTCCTCATTGCCTTGCATCTGAGGGTGTGTGAGTGTGTGTGTGTGTGTGTGTGTGTGTGTGTGTGTGTGAGTGTGTGTGTGTGTGTGTACATGCACATGCCTGCAGTTTATTGGTCCTTAACTTTGTTATACCTAGCAAACTATTAAAATGTGACACGCTTAGTATACTGGATAGAATATGGTTTCTATTCTGCATAGTGGATTGTTCTGCTTGGGCTGCCATAAGAAAATACCACAGATTGGGCAGCTTAAACAACAGAAATTTATTTCCTCACAGTTTTGGAGGCTGGAAGTCCAAGATCAAAGTGTCAGAAGGGTTGGGGTTTGGTGAGACCTCTCTACCTGGCCTACAGATAGCTGCCTTCTCCCTGTGTCCTCACATGGCTTTTTCTCTGTGCGTGGGAAGAAAGAGGTGGCAGGGGAGCTCTGGTGTCTCTTCTTTTTATAAGGACACCAGTCCTATAAATTAGGGCTCCCTCCCTACGACCTCATTTAACCTTAATTACCTTCTTAAAGGCTCTATCTCCAAGTATAGTCACATTGCGGTTTAGAACTTCAACCTATGAATTTGGGGGGACACAGTTGATTCATAACAAGAGAATGCAGTGCATACATGAAACATTAGATAATTACACAGTGGCAAGGCGAAAGGTAAAGGTCATGGCTAGAGGCAGAATGCTAGCTATTATCTGTAGCAACAAGGAACAGAAAGCCAGTGCATAGGTTGTTTTATTTCTATTTTAAACAAGCTCTTCTTTTAGCTAAGTGTATATCTTGTTTACTGACCCTTAGTGGCCAAAGATAAATACAACCATGTTAACTTTATGAACACAACCACATTTCACAAAGGGCAAGCTCAGTCAGTATTTTTACATAGTACTACCTGAAATCGAGGGGTAAAGTGTGACTTAAACTAACATGAAATGCAAAAAGGTAGACCGTCCATTAATGGCTCTAATTTCATCTTTCTGCCATTAATTGGAGATCTTTGCTTAAGAAGCAATCATTTTGAGGCAATTCAGGAAATTGGAATATGGGTGTGTCTTAGGAAACATTAAAGAATTATTATTGAAGCTCCCGGTAAAGATGACAGAGTAAGTAAACACTGTGCTCACCTCCTCTCATGACCACTTCAAAATTACAACTAAACTACAGAACAACCATCATTGAGAATCACCTGAAATCTAACTGAAGATAAGTCCTTTAACTAAGGACATACAGAAGAAGCCACCTGGAGACTGGTAGGAGGGGCAGAGACACGGAACGGGCTAGTCCGTGTGTGACCATTGAAAGTCAGGAGGGATATCGCAGCTGCAGAGGTTCTCCCCTGAGGAGCGAGAGGCCCCAGCCCAGGTTTCCAGTGCTGGGAAGAGAAGTTCCCATAAATTCTGGCTGTGGATACCAGCTAAGATTGTGGCTGAGTAAGACTAGGGCGGCTGCAGTCCCAGGTGCTCCTCTTAAAGGGCCTGTGCACAGACTTACTCATTGACAGACTCACTCGCTCTGAGCGCCAGAGCTGGAGCAGCAGCTCAAAAGTTCCCAGGGACATACAGGAAGGAACTGAGTTGTCTGGCTTTAGGGCAAGGGCTAGAGGGACAGCTTTCTCCCAAACAGAAGTGCTGGCAGAAGCCATTCTTCCTTTGTTGAGCCCTCTCTCCTCCCAGCAAACAGACGCAGGCAGGGGCCATATTCAAGTCTCCATCGACCTGGCTAACACCTTTTGTTAGCCCCGCCCTGGTGATTTCTGAGACCTTGCCCCACCCAACTTGTAGGCCCACACAAGCCTCTTCCAGTGGCTTTTCCATATAAACGGCCTGTCTTGGCTCCTGCTGTGGACTTTCCTAAAACTTCTCAAAGGTTCACAAAACCCAAACAAGCAGCATTTGGCCTTGGCATGACCCTGTACCTCTTGCTGAGCAGCCTCAAGCCCGGCATTACCAGCAGCTGGCCTCAGTTTCTAACTTGGCTTCTCCCTGGCACCTCCAAGCCCAGTGCAGGTGGTAACCATCTGCAGATCACTTTGTAGCTCATACCAAGTGGTCCCCAGGCAAGGCACAGGCAGCAGCTTACTGGGCCTGCACCAGAGCCCCTCCCAAGAGGCCCCAGAACTGACACACCTGGTAGCCAGCCAGCTTCAGACCACAAAAATTATATAAATGTCTAACCACTATGTTGTACACCTGAAACTAATATAATATTATATGTCAGCTGTAATTGAAAAATAAAAAAATTATTTTAAAACGACACAATAGAAAAAACAGGAGCAAGACAATATTTGAAGTGATTATGTCTGATAATTTTTCAGAATGAATTAGCTGAATCCTAAGATTGAAGAAGCACTAAATTAGACACATTATTTTGTTACTGCAGAATATCAAAGATGAATGAAAAGATGCTCTAAAGTACAGAGATGCTAATACAAAGGAATTACAATTAGAATTCACATCAGCTTTCTGAATGCCAAGAACAGTGGAATTTTTTAATTGCTGAAAGTAAACAAAGCTAAATACTAAATTTTTTTTTTGTGTGGAGGGCAGTGTCACTGGCCCTCACATGTGGGATCCGAACCGGGGCCCTCTGGCGTCCCAAGCCAGCCCTTAACCATCGTGCCACTCGGCCGGCCCAAAATACTAAATTTTTAAAAATCATTATTTTGTTAGATGTGATAACATTTAAGGGCCGGCCGAGTGGCTCAGTTGATTAAGAGCTCACTCAAAAGTGCGAGCTCTGAGCAACAGGGTCGCTGGTTCGATTCTCACATGGCCCTGAGCTGAGATGCCACTGAGCTGCCAACAGGTGGCAGGATGGCTCAGCTAAAAAAAAAAATGTTTTTTAAAAATTGTATCAGTGAACAGTTACTGAATGCCTAAAAGGGGGGTCAAGTGGCTGTCTGCCCTCAGGGGTAGATTCAAGTTTTGTGAGCCTGGAAGCTTTTCCAGTTTGGAAAACCCTCTGTAGGAAAAATCATGGACAGACAATTGTCTTGGAAGGGGCCTGGATTGTAAGAGGCCCTGAAGTTTGACCCCCATCAGCTTCATGGTAAGTCCACCTCAGTCTGCCATGGTTCAGTTTGGCTAGCCCAGTGATTTTTCCTCTTTTAGTCTTTTTTCTTCCTCTTTTTATTATGAACATTTCAAATAAAGCAAAAATTAGAGCGATGAAGACAATGACCTTCTATACACCTATCACCCAACTTCCATATGCATCAGCCCTCGGTGAACCTTAATCCTTCCATAGCCCCGTCCACTCCCTTCCACACATGTTGTGTTATTTTGAAGGAAATCGCTAATATTATTTTATCTCTAAAACATTTCAACATGCATCTCTAAAAGATAAAGACTCTTTCAAAAACATAACCATGATGTCATCAGCATCCCTAAAAAAAATTTCCCTAATCAAGTCAGTGTTCAAATTTCTCTAATCATCTCAAAATTTTTTAACACTTTGTTTGAATGAGGAACTAAATAAGGTAAATAATACAACTGGTTGATATGTCACTTAAGTTTCTTTTAATCTATAGTTTTGCCCTCCAAATTTTTTATTTTCCTTGCAATTTATTTGTTGAAGAAACTGGTCATTTTGTCCTCTAGGGTTTCCCACCATCTGGACCTTGTTAATTGCATTCCTGTGGCATCATTTAACACATCCCCCATACCTTTTCTCTCCTATAAATTGGTAGTTACATCTCAAAGCTTGGTCAATTTCAGGTTTGACTCTTTGACAAGAATTCTTCCTCAGTATGTACTTCTCTCAGGAGGCACAAGAAAAATTGTGTTTCTTTTTGTCAGGTTAGTAGCCATCGCTAGATCACTGAGGTCTATGTGTCCCAAAGTTTGTTTGGTTTTTATTTAAATTTGAGTGTCTTCAGCCTGGGGTCACATACATTCCACGGAGCTGCCTTCGCTTCACCCCAGGCCCAACCTTCGCTTCAACCCAGGCTGGCTCCCAAAGCTGCTGAGCTGTGGAGAGGACAAGGGGTGACCACTGCCACAGACAGAGATCAACAAGGGACAAGTTTTGTCCTGAAGGAGTTTACAGTGTGGTTGTCAGCAACACATGAAAATCACAGTAAAAGAGGTGTCATAAAATGGTACAAATGAACACGTGTAGTGTTCCCTCTGGGACACAGACGAGAAGAAAGCAATCTGCTGGGGTCATCAGGGAAGGACTTTAACCACACACTGACCTTCTCCATCTGAAACAATATTGTATCCACGGTTACGTGTTGGCGTCCGCCCTGACTTCCTGTTGCAAACTGTTCTGTCCATTCTTCTCCACTGTGAGGTCTCACAGCCAGCTGTCTGGCTCCCTCGTGGTTACATACCACTCTGTGTTATGACCACAAGTTGCAATGTATTTTCCAACTGTGAGGAAGGGGAAAGGGATCGAGCAGGATATGCTGTGGGAAGTGCAGGAAGATTTGTTGCATGTTTGCGCAGGGCTAGGCTCATTCATGTGTCAGCTCATTCATGCCTCACAGTGCTGAGAGGTCAGCACTGGGGGCTGTGCTACCACGTACTTACCCAGTATCCACAGTCACCTTCTTTCTTGCTAACAGAATCCCAGTTTTGTTCATGGTGGCAAAGCGCCCGCTAACTCTGGCCCAATCAGACTCCCTCGTAGCTGAGTGACTGTGGGGGTCAATGCTGACCAGTGGGTTCCAGCTGGAAGCTGGCTGGGGATCTCTGGGAACATTTGGGGGTCTTCCCTTTCTTCCTTTCCTTCCTTCGCCTTCCTGCATGGAATGTAGAGGTTAATGAGAGGTAGAGCAGCCATCCATGACTACAGGAGACCAACCTGAAGACAAAAGCCTCACACAGAGGATGATGCAGCAGGAAGAAAGAGGCAACCTTCCCAGTGTCACCAACCCTCCCCCAAATGCCTACCTCTGGAATTCCTGAGAAGTGTCATAAAAGAAAGCCTCACTTCAATAAACCATCCTAGTCAGCTTTCTGTTACTTACGGCCCAAATGTAATCGATCTGACACTTGTTATGATAATTCCAACCTATGTATTAAGATACTGAAGTTCAGATAGGTTAAGAAAGTTTACACAGCCAAAAGAGGGCACAGCTGGTATTCAACACTTACACCCATCCCCTGCCACTTATCACAGAACACACAAACCTCTTGCAATATCATGATGCCGTTTGTTGAGCAAGCCAGAGGCTCCTTCTCAGCATTTGAAAGCCAGGTAGATGGGCACTGTTCCCTCCTGGGCACTATTCTTCTCTCCAGTGCTGGGCCGTCGTGTTCTTCGCCAGGCAGAGCCTAGGCCATGAGGCATTGTCTCTTCCTTTCCAGGCCATCTTCCTGGAAATGGACCCATGGCAGTTGCTGGAAATGTCCCCCTTCCTCGTCAAACGCCTCCTCAACTGCCTCTCCTACCCCATTGCCCTTTGGGGAGTATCCAGGACACCCCTGTTAAAATAGAGCTATCTTGCCCAGTGGTTCCTCACAGGCTGTTGCACAAAACTCTCATCTCAAAGGGTGTTATTGTATTACTGGATTTCATTAAGATCAAGATGCACCATCTTTCACATTTTAATGGCTGTCAAATCAGGATGTTAGTTACAATCAGTGCATCTTATAATCATCATCTTTTGCAAGAGAATTCTGAGTAAGTTGGTCAGAAAATCTGTAAACTGTGAAACGGGCAAGTCTGAAGCATGGCCCTGTAGTGGGAGGGTCACGGACCTCGTAGAGGCACCATTGGCCTGAGTAAATCACCGGAAAAAAGCAGATACTTTCGGGGGGAAATATTGGAAAGTGGAGGGTGCAAAGATGGTAAATTTCACTACTTGACTCTCTGTATTCGCAATCAAGCCTGCTTGCCTTCCTCCAAAGGGATGAACGTATGACTAGAGTTATACTTCCCTGATGCCTAGGTACTGTGGCTTGGTCCCCAGAACCTTAGGACAACATCGCTGCTCTCAGAGGTCAGTGCTGGTGTGGCCCTGGAATGCTGGAAACGGGAGAGCCAAGACTTTAGATAATTCTTGGTAGTTGATATAAATTTCCCAAGTGATTCCAATATGCAGACAAAATTGAGGACCTTACGTTTAAGGAATTGATTTGATTAAGCAGTGTTTCAACTGTGACAGCTTGGTGAGACGTATTTAGCTGCTGCAGTAATATAAGCCCTAGGCGTGATAGAAATAAAAAATGGTAGACGGAGACAAGAAATATTTCAGAGAAAGGATCCCCAGGGAGGGGTTTAAATGAACTCAGACCATGAGAGGTTGGAAGAGTGACATCCCACTAAAAAACACAGAGCATTGATGGGCGGGGTGGTGGAGGTCCTGGAGTTTAGAGGGAAGATAATTGAGTTCACAGGTGCAGCTATAGTTTTTAGAAAGATGTCCAAGCGGAAATGTCCAGGAGGTGGGAGAAGATGAGGACTAGGTTTTTGAGGACAGAGTTATAAATTTTGAAGTTTTTGTACTCACCCAGGTAAATGTCTGAAGCCTTAGGAGTTTAGACTATTCAGAACACCATGTGTTAGAACTACGGGGAGTCGGTGTGAAGGACCAGAAATTAAAGTGTTACCTCTGCCACTGACCAGCTGCGTGGCGTTGCATAACATACTCTATACCTCTGAGCCTCAGTTGCCTGAATTGGAAAACGGGAATAATATTACCAAACCTCTCTGGGCAGTTGTGAATATCAAACGAGCAAATCCTTGTAAAACACCCAGCATAATGTCTGTCACAAAGCATGGCCTGGAGCCTTGCTAGGTCTCCCTGGCTTCCCTCATGCCAACCCATGCAAATCCCAAGCAGGCGTAATACAAGTTCACTTCTCTTCAGTGTCAAGAGTGAGTCTAGCAAAAACAAGCAATCCATCTGCACTCACCTCAGTAGTATGTGAAGATCAGATCTTGGCAGACCGATTTAATTTTCCTCAATGATCAATCGGTCATGTAGATAAGGAATGAGCAGGAGATGTAATCTCTCTGTGCTGGAGTATGACCTCAGATTCCATTGCCAGTGACTTTTCATCAATGAGACAGAAAGAAATCAGAGAGGTTTTTTTTTCCTTAGGTGCGGGCATCAAAAACTGAAGAATATCACCCAAAAGGTGGCTTATTGATGACTAAGCCCTAGCCTGGGAGCATTCTGCGTCATCTCACCCAGGGCAGAGCTGCACCCATGTGGGACATCTCTGTCTTTACCCCAGTGCTGTAACTGATAACTTCCTAATTAAGATCACAGGTGACACCAAGTTCTGACACATCAGTAAGAAGGTAGGGATGGAAGTCAAAGCAGCATTAACCAACTAAACAAATAGTTCTTAAAGAGGGGAAGTTCAACAGGAGGAAATGTAACACTTTTTAAAACAACCTATATAGACTAAAAGAAAGATATATATTGACTAGTTCGCTGGATCACCCACCAGTCCCACCCAGAGTTATAGCCAGGTAAGCAACACCGGCGTATGGCCTGGGGCCCTGTGTGCCCTGACAGGTTTAACACATAACAGGGAAGAAGGCAAGAGGACAGGAGAGAAAGGAAGAGGCAGCAGGATGGGAAAGGAGAGAGGAAAAAGAGATAGGCAAGTGTGATGCTGGAATTGTGAGATGTGTTCAGAGCGGATGATTCTCGTTAATTGGAAGTTCACTTATACAGTCAATGAATAATGTACTGAGCAAGTAGTGTGTGCCAGGCCAGGCTAGGGGTCTGGCAGTGAACAAGACATTTAGAATCCTGTCCTCATGGGTTCTTCTCCCTCTACCTGACTTTTAAAAGCTGAAGGGCCTGTCATAAGTCCTGAGACCTCTTCACTTCTTTGGTGGTGTCACCCACTACCAAGGCTTTCTTTACCACCTATCTGCTGGTGACTCACAAACTCAGACTGCCATCCCAGACTCGGGGGACCACCCCTCTATTTGTCCTTTCAATGATCACAGGTTTGACTCTCCCCAAACCTGGTCCTTCCTCAGCCTTAAGCATGGCCAGAAAGGAGGCATGGCCCCTGGTTCCTGCATCCCACATCGACAGCTGGAAACCAGCATGTCCTTATTCTCTCACATTCCAAAGATGACTGCAAACAATTGGGGCCAGACCAAACATCTCCCTCTTTCTGGCCCTGTGCCCTCTTCTCCCCTCCCCTCTGGCTCCCAAATACGACCTTGGCTGAACCAGCTCTACCATGACCACCCCAACAACAGACCTGGGGAAGGAGAGACAGTGCTTGGGGTTTCCTGTCTTGGGGGCGAGGACTGGGGTGTTCATGAGGAGAGGTACTGACCCTCCCCGTGGAGAAAGCAAGCAGATGGATTCCAAACTGTGGGGAGGCCTAAGACAGACGGTAGGAAACTTTGTCTGTTAAAGGCCAGATGGTCAATATAGCAGGATTTACTATCCATACAGACCCTGTCACAACTGCTCGACACGGCCATTGTAACAGGAAATCAGCCACAGACAGCACCAGCTTGGGACAAACATGAATAAGCAAGGCTATATTCCAACAAAATTTTATTTACGGACACTTACATTTGAATTTGTTACAATTTTCACATGTCACAAACTAGTATTCTTCTTTTGATGTTTTGAGCCACTTACAAAGGTTAAAAGAAAAAAAAAGGAAGAAACAATCTCAGCTCACAGCTCACAGACATGGGCCAGGTTTGCCCCTGGTCCATAGTTTGCCCATCCTTAATCCAAAAGAGTCATTCACAATCAATAATACAAAAAGGAAGCCTACTGAATGGGAGAAGATATTTGTCAATGATATATCTGATAAGGGGTTAATATCCAAAATGTATAAAACACTCATGCAACTCAACACCAAGAAAACAAACAATCCAATTAAAAAATGGGCAGAGGATATGAAGAGACATTTCTCTAAAGAGGATATACAGATGGCCAACAGGCATATGAAAAAATGCTCAACCTCACTAATCATTAGAGAGATGCAAATAAACACCACAATGAGATACTACTTCACTCCAGTCAGAATGGCTATCATCAATAAATCAACAAACAACAAATGCTGGTGAGGTTATGGGGAAAAGGGAACCCTGGTGCACTGTTGGTGGGACTGCAGACTGGTGCAGCCACTATGGAAATCAG